>NW_024721221.1:0-26796 GCF_018991925.1 Homarus americanus | reverse complement strand
CACCCCCCATCACACCACCACCCATCACACCACCACCCCATCACACCCACCACCCATCCACCACCCCATCACACCCACCACCCCATCACACCCACCACCCCATCACCCACCACCCCATCACAACCACCACCCCATCACAACCACCACTCCATGTCGTCAGCCTCGGCCACATGTCACCTCCTGTTTGAGTCGTTGAACATAAATCTTTGAGTTGTTCCTTCAAGGGTGTGGTTGGTCACGCACGAGTTGGGGGGTCCCGATGGGGGGTGGGACGGGGGAGAGATGGGAGGGTTGTTGGGATAGAAGGGTAGGAAAGAGGGTAATGGGAGGGTTTATGTGAAGGGAGGGAATTGTGGTGATGGCGGGGTTGTTGGTGATTTTTTTTTTTTTTAGTTTATCAACTTTATTGGCAAAACCTGTGTTATATTATACTGGTGGACTAATCAGTGTGGCTAGCAAATATAGGGTAGACTACAAGAATGTCCTCAAGCACTCCTGATTCAATGTAGTAATTACATAGTTCTTGATACAATAAGCCAGGTGGCCTGAAGTCTTTGACAGTGTATCACAAAGTTTACATGTTGAGTGTTCCGGTATGGGTACAGCGTTACTAACCTGCCAGATGTGTCTGTGTCCTAGCCTAATTCTGGCCACGACTACATCACATTGTCTGGTTCCGTCCTTATGCTGGCCATACCGGTACCTCTCGTCACAAAATTTGTCATATTTACTAATGCTACAACGGTCTACCTTTTCTTTGTTGCTGCCTAATTCCAACATGGGACGGAATCCATACACGATCACTACAAAGTTTGTTCTCCTTATCAGTTATCCGTTTTGTTTTAATATTTACCTTATTTACCTTATTTATCTAATGGCCACCCAATAGATGTGGCCATGCCGAGGGAAGGAGGCCAATGATCTGTGTAGGATCCCTCCGTTGTTATTGATAATTTTGTGAAGGACAATTTTGAAGCCCAGTGCTGTTCTTGAACCCACAGCTCGGGCTGGTAGACTGTTCCATTGGTCTACCAGCCTCTGTGTGTAGACATACTGTACTTCCTTATTTTCATTCTGCATAATAATTTGTTGAGCTTGTAGTTACGCCCCTTCGTGTTGGTGGTACGTGACATCACAAACAAATGTCCCGGGTTCATGTTTTCCATCACTTTCAGGATTTTGAAAGTTTCATTGAGATCTGTTCTGTTGTGCCTTGTCTGAAGGTTTATTATTAGTCTTACGGCCCTCAGTTTACTTGAATAATCGAGATGACATAGTTTAGGCATTATCTTAGTCGGTGATGCACCTTTTCTCGGGATGTTAGGTCTTTCTGGATGTAGAGTTTCCATGCCTGTATACAGTAATCCAGACTTGGACGTACGAGAGACTTACACAGTTGAAAGAGCATTTTCCTATCTTTGCATTCAAAGGTACAGTACGCTTTATAATTCCCCAAACAAGACTTATTGACCCCACCGGTTGCGCCGCCTTCAGTGAATGATCGGTCACAACGCCAAGATCTTACTTCTTAATAACAGTATCCAGGAAAGTGTTATTAACAGAATAGTTGTGCTCAGGGTTGTAGTATCCTACGTGTAGAGTCTTGTATTTCGTAATGTTAAGGAGCATTTGCCAGTATGAAGACCATCTGAACAGCTCATCCAGGTCTTTTTGTGTTGTTGCGACAACGTTTTGACTTGCTACCTTCCCAAATATCATCGTGTGTCGTCCGCAAACTTAGCAATGTCGCTTGATATATAGTCGTCTATGTCGTTTATGTAGATCATATACAGGGTAGGGCAGAGGATAGATGCTTGTGGTACTTCACTGAGAACCTTTTTCCATTCAGAATGTACTCCATTTGTTACCAGTATTTGTTGCCTGTCTTCGAACAAGTTGGAAATCCACATAAAAATCTTGCCTGTGATGCCGTGTGCCTGGATCTTAGAGGCTAATCGTGCATGTGGGACTTTATCAAACGCTTTGGAGAAATCCCTGTACAACACATCGACTGGTGAGCCTTGGTCCACATATTCTGTTATCGTCTCAAGCAACGTGAGTATGTTTGTCAGACAGGATTTACTTTCCACGAAACTGTGTTGTGATGCGTTGATAAGACTGTTCGGTCAGTCGTTGGATGATGGCGGCCCTCAGAGCTTGTACATTATGTGATGATATCGTCTGTAATATTGTTATCTCTCTAAATTCATACACCACCTCTGAGGTAAACATTCTCTTAGGTACTGGCATGTTATTCATCGTCTCTTGTGTGAATACTAATGCAAAGTATTCATTTAAAGTATCAGCTGTTTGTCTGTCATCCCCCAGGACCACGTTGTTTTACTCCTTTAAAAGGCCGACAGTATCCTCCAGGACCACGTCGTTTTACTCCTTTAGAGGGCCGACAGTATCCTCCAGGGCCACGCTGTTTTACTCCTTTAATGGGCCGACAGTATCCTCCAGGGCCACGCTGTTTTACTCCTTTAGAGGGCCGACAGTATCCTCCAGGGCCACGCTGTTTTACTCCCTTTGAGGCCGACAGCATCCTCCAGGGCCACGCTGTTTTTGCCTCCTTGAGAGGGCCGACAGTATCTCCGGGGACCACTTTGTTTTGCTCGCCCAGAGAGGGCCGACGGTAACCTCCAGGGCCACGCTGTTTTTACTCGCTGAGGCAAACCAGCATCCTCCAGGGAGCCCACGCTGTTTTTGCCTCCTTTAGAGGGCCGACAGCATCCTCCAACCCACGCTGTTTTTACTCCTTTAGAGGGCCGACAGCATCCTCCAGGGCCACGCTGTTTGCTCCTTTAGAGGGCCGACAGCATCCTCCAGGGCCACGCTGTTTGCTCATGAGATGGCCGACAGCATCCTCAGGGCCACGTTGTTTTACTCCCTTAGAAGGGCCGACAGTACTCCAGGGCCACGCTGTTTTACTCCTTGAGTGCCGACGAGTATCCTCCAGGGCCACGTTGTTTACTCCCTTAGAGGCCGACAGCATCCTCCAGAGGCCACGATGTTTTACTCCTTGAGAGGGCCGATAGTATCCTCGAGGGCCACGTTGTTTTACTCTAGCGCTAGAGGGGCCGACAGTATCCTCCAGGGCCACGTTAACTGCTCTTTAGAGGCCGACAGTATCCTCCAGGCCACGCTGTTTTACTCCTTTAGGGCCGACGAAGAGTATCATCAGGGCCACGTTTGTTTTACTCCTTTAGAGGGGCCGACAGTATCCTCCAGGAGACGCTGTTTTACTTTCGCTTTAGAGGAGGCCGACGATATCTCCCAGGGGAGACGCTGTTTTACTCCTTTAGAAACCGACAGAATCCTCCAGGGCCACGCTGTTTTTACTCCTTTAGAGGGGCCATTAGCGAAGTATCCTCCAGGGCCACGCTGTTTTACTCCGCTGAGGCGGCATCCGCCAGGGCCACGCTGTTTTTACTCCTTTAGAGGGCCGACCTTGGTATCCTCCAGGGCCGCATGTTTTACTCCTTTGAGAGGGCCGACAGTATCCTCCAGGGCCACGCTGTTTTACTCATTTAGAGGGCCGACAGTATCCTCCAGGGCCACGCTATTTTGCTCGCTTTAGAGGGCCGACGGTATCCTCCAGGGCCGCTGTTTTGCTCCTTTAGAGGGGTCAGGCGATATATCGGGGCCCACGCTGTTTACTCCCTTTAGAGGGCCGACAGTATCCTCCAGAACCCGTTGTTTTACTCCTTTAGAGGCCGACAGTACCCTCAGGGCCACGCTGTTTTACTCCTTTAGAGGGCCGACAGTATCCTCCAGGGCCACGCTGTTTTTACTCCTTTAGAGGGCCGACGGTATCCTCCAGGGCCACGCTGTTTACTCCTTTAAGAGGCGGGCAGTGCCTCCAGGCCGCTGTTTTACTCCTTTAGAGGGCCGAAAGTATCCTCAGGGCCACGCTGTTTTACTCCCTTTAGAGGGCCGACAGTATCCTCGGGGCCACGCTGTTTTACTCCTTTAGAGGGGCCGACAGCCAGTATCCTCCAGGGCCACGCTGTTTTACTCCTTTAGAGGGCCGACAGTATCCTCCAGGGCCACGCTGTTTTACTCGCTTTAATGGGCCAACAGTAATCCTCAGGGCCACGCTGTTTTACTCCTTGAGGGCCGACAGTATCCTCAGAATGCGCTGTTTTGCCTCCTTTAGAGGGCCGACAGCATCCTCCAGAGGCCACGCTGTTTTACTCCTTGAGAGGGCCGACAGCGGTATCCTCAGGGCCACGCTGTTTTGCTCGCGAGAGGGCCGACGAAGTATCCTCCAGGGCCACGCTGTTTTACTCCTTTAGGGCCGACCAGCATCCTCCAGGGCCACGCTGTTTTACTCCTTTAGGGGCCGACAGCAGCAGCATCCTCCAGGGCCACGCTGTTTTACTCCTTTAGAGGGCCGACAGCATCCTCCAGGGCCACGCTGTTTTACTCGCTAGAAGACCGACAGCATCCTCCAGGGCCGCTGTTTTTTACTCCTTGAGATAGCCGACAGCATCCTCCAGGGCCACGTTGTTTTTGCCTCCCTTAGAGGGGCGACAGTATCCTCAGGGCCGCTGTTTTACTCCTTGAGAGTGCCGACAGTATCCTCAGGGCCACGTTGTTTTCACTCCCTTAGGGCCAACCAGCATCCTCCTCCAGGGCCACGATGTTTTTGCCTCCTTGGGGAAGGGGCAAATGTGTCCTCCAGGGCCACGCTGTTTTTACTCCTTTAGAGGGAGCCGACAGCATCCTCCAGGAGCCGCTGTTTTTACTCCTTGAGAGGCAAAACAATATCTCCTCCAGGGCCACGCTGTTTTACTCCTTTAGAGGGCCAAACAGCATCCTCCAGGGCCACATGTTTGCTCTTGGGAAGGGGGCTAGGCAGTATCTCCGAGATTGCACTGTTTTTCCTCTTGAGAGAATGGAAACCAGCGGTAATATCCTCCAGGAGCCACGCTGTTTTGCCTCCTTTAGAGGGCCGACAGCATCCTCCAGGGCCCACGCTGTTTTGCACTCCTTTAGAGGGCCGACAGCATCCTCCAGGGCCACGCTGTTTTACTCCTTTAGAGGGCCGACAGTATCCTCAGGGCCACGCTGTTTTTACTCCTTTAGAGGGCCGACAGTATCCTCCTGGGCCACGCTGTTTTGCCTCGCGCTAGAGGGCCGACAGTATCCTCCAGGGCCACGTTGTTGTTTTACTCCCTTAGAGGGCCGACAGTATCCTCCAGGGCCACGCTGCTTTACTCAGCGCTAGAGGGCCGGTGGTATCCTCCAGGGCCACGTTGTCTTACCTCATAGAGGGGCCGACCTTGGCGGTATCCTCCAGGGCCACGCTGTTTTTACTCAACAGAAGGCCGACAGTATCCTCCAGGGCCACACCTTTACTCCTTTGAAGGGCCGACAGTATCCTCCAGGGCCACGTTGTTTTGCCTCGCTTAAAGGGGCCGACGGTATCCTCCAGGGCCACGTTGTTTTGCTCATATAGAGGGCCGACAGTATCCTCGGTCACGCTGTTTTACTCCTTGAGAGGGGCCGACGAAGGTATCCTCGAGGCCACGCTGTTTACTCCTTTAGAGGGCCGACAGTATCATCAGGGCCACGTTGTTTTGCCTCATAGAGGGAGCCGACAGCAGTATCCTCCAGGGCCCACGTTGTTTTTACTCCTTAGAGGGCCGACAGTATCCTCCAGGAGCCACGCTGCTTCTCCTTTGGGGCCGACCAGTATCCTCCAGGGCCACGCTGTTTTTACTTACTCCTTTAGAAGGCCGACAGCAGTATCCTCCAGGGCCACGCTGCTTTACTCTTTAGAGGCCGACAGTATCCTCCAGGGCCACGTTGTTTTGCTCCTTAGAGGGGCCGACGGTATCCCTCCAGGGCCACGTTGTTTTGCCGCCGGGCCGACAGTATCCTCCAGGGTCACGCTGTTTTACTCCTTGAGAGGGCCGACAGTATCCTCCAGGGTCACGCTGTTTTGCTGTGGGGGCGACGAAGTATCCTCGAGGCCACGCTGTTTTACTCCAACTGGGGCCGACGAAGTATCCTCCAGAGCCCACGTTGTTTCACTCCCCATAGAGGGCCGACAGTATCCTCCAGGGCCACGTTGTTTTTACTCATAGAAGGGCCGACAGTATCCTCAGGGCCACGTTGTTTCTCCCTTAGAGGGCCGACAGTATCCTCCAGGGCCACGTTGTTTTACTCCCTTGAGGTGAGCAGTATCCTCCAGGGCCACGTTGTTTTACTCCCTTAGAGGGCCGACAGTATCCTCCAGGGCCACGTTGTTTTACTCCCTTAGAGGGCCGACAGTATCCTCCAGGGCCACGTTGTTTTACTCCCTTAGAGGGCCGACAGTATCCTCCAGGGCCAGGGCCACTTGGAATCTCTCTTAATATTTTAGACTAGTTTTATCTCCAAGTGCCGTTTGGTTGATCTAATTTTCTGATTGGCCACGTTTATCACTCTTAGTGTACTACATATTGTGCATGATACCCTGGGCTCTGGTATTTCTTCCACATGTGTGTCTAGATCAGTGAGTCATCCACCTGGTCTTGTTCCCACGTCTTGTTTTATGAGACATAGTTCCTCTACTGTTATGTTAATCACTTTCATGAAGTTTTGTGTTGCTTCCTCTGTGTCTGAATCCTCTTTAACAGTTTACTCCCAGTTACTTCTCTTTAGTTTGTCTCTCATAGTATTCCTCCACATCTACTTCCTCTCAACTATCAAAGAGTGTAATCCATCCTAGTACTGTATGTAGTGGTCGCTGCTCGGAGTTATTGTCCAGACTACTCAGTCGTCAAGACTGAATTTATAATTTGTCTCCTCTCTTGGGTTCCTACACGTGAGGAATGAGTCTTGAATGAGATCAAGGAATTCTACTCCTTCGGCTTATGTGGTAAGATTCACTCAGTCTATTGTCTCATGATATAAGTTCCCCATGATGAGGACTTGTGCTCTGGATGTTGTCTGGATGACTCTATGGAGATCTGTTGCTTCCTCACTAGAAACTGCCGCTTTAGACATTGCAGAGCACTTTGGGAGTCACAGAATATCACATCACCTCCATTTCCTTTAAGGTAGTCAGTGGCAAGGTAGACTCCCATTAGTTCAGTTTGTGTTGTGTTGGCCCAGTTGTTCAATCTTATTTCCTTTATATATTGCACATGCACAACCCAACCCAACCCAACCTAACCCAATCCAACCTAACCTAACCTAACCTAACCTAACCTAACCTAACCTAACCTAACCTAACCTAACCTACATTGTACAAGTGTTCTGGGCCACTGTACAGATTGAGTTGTCAGATGTACTCCACTTTCCCTTCCTCTCCCCCTAATTCCCTACTTCCCACCCTACCTCCTTTCCTCCCCTCCTCTTCCTCTATCCTTTCGTCCCTCACTTTTTCCTCTCCTAACACCTTTCATTCCCTCCCACCCCTTACTCCCCTCTCTTTCCTCCCTCCCTCCTCCCCCCTCCACCTGCCCTCCACTCTCCCTCCTCCCTCCCTACTCCCCTCCCTCGCCCTCCTCCCCTTCCACCTGCCTCCTCTCCCTCCTCCTGCCCTCCACCCCTCCCTCCCTCGCCCTCCTCCCCTCCACCTGCCCTCCACTCTCCCTCCTCCCTCCTACCTCCCCCTCCCCCTCCCTCTCGCCCTCCTCCCCCCTCCCACCTGCCCTCCCCCTCCCTCCTCCCCGCCCTCCACCCTCCCTCCCCTCGCCCTCCACCCTCCCCACTGCCCTCCCTCCCCTCCTCCCGCCCTCCACCTCCTCCCTCCACTCGCCCTCCACCCTCCCTCCACCCCGCCTCCACTCCCCTCCACCCGCCCTCCACCACTAAGGCTTCCCTGGCAGCTCACCCGCCACTGTCTGAATCTAATCTCATTTCGGTGTTGTCAATATTATTAATAGTAATTATGGGTGGAGATTGTGTTGTTTCCTCTGATGATGGTGGTAATGATGGTGATGATGATGATAATGATGGTGGTGATGATGATGGTGATGATGGTGATGATGATGATAGTGATGGTGATGATGGTTATGATGATGATGGTGGTGATGGTGATGGTGGTGATGGTGGTGACAGTGATGATGCTGATGGTGATGATGGTGATGATGATGATGATGGTGATGGTGATGATGGTGATGGTGATTATGATTATGATGATGATGGTGATGATGGTGATGGTGATGATGGTGATGATGATGATGATGGTGGTGATGGTGATGATGATGATGGTGATGATGGTGGTGGTGATGATGATGATGATGAGAGGAAGGGGGTGAAGGGGAAGGAGGAAGAAGGAGGTGAGAGGGAAGGAAGAAGAAAAAGGTAAGGAAGGAATGAAAAGGAAAGAGGTTAGGGGAAAGGAAGAGGAGGGGGGGGGTTGAGGGAGAAGGAAGGAAGAGTAAAAGGAAACAGTTTATTTAGTCAGTAAAACACAGATACAGAGTGGATAATAATAACAATATTAACATGGCTGAGCCAGTTGAGAACCTGAGCTCTCTTTGAGGCACCTGATATATACTATACATTTATCTCAGGGAAGTATTATGTAACATTTAGTATCATCTGGAATAGGAAATATTAAGGAAAGGTGGAATAGGTGAGAGGAGAAGGAAGGGTAACCGGTTACCAGTTTCTCAAGGGATGAAGAGGAGTGAGGGGGACGGGTGACCGCCAGCCGAGGAGGGTGAGGGTTAAGGGGGTGAGGGGGTGAAGGGTGAGGGGTTAGGGTTAGGGGGTGAGGGTAGGATGTAATAACACCGGGGACGAAGCTTGCCTTGTACCCCTCACCTCAACATAACAGTGATTGGAGTGTGGTGAGGAGAGAAGAGAGAGAGAGAGGTGAATGAAAGGAGAGAAAGATAGAAAGAGATAAGAGAGACTGAAAAAGGCAGATTGGGGGAACAGACTGGACTAAACCGTAAACCCTTTGATTTTATCGTCCTTGTGTGTGTGTGTGTGTGTGTGTGTGTGTGTGTGTGTGTGTGTGTGTGTGTGTGTGTGTGTAGACGGTTAAGGCTGCGCTCCTCTCTTTTAATCACTCCTGGGGAACCTATTTTTTTTTCTGATGGTCGTTTAAAATCTGTTGTGTCAACTTGTTCTTGTTTTATTCACCTCTCTGTTCTCTTGTTGTCTTCTTCCTCCTCTCCTTCCCTCCTCTCCTTCTTCCTCTCCTCCATCCTCTCCTTCCTCCTCTCCTTCTTCCTCTCCTTCATCCTCTCCTTCATCCTCTCCTTTCCTCCTCTCCTTTATCCTCTCCTTCCTCTCTCCTCCATCTCTCAACCTCTCTCTCCCTCCTCCTCCAACTTCTCCCTTCCTCCTCTCCTTCCTCTCTCCTTCCCTCCTCTCCTTCCTCCTCTCCTTCCTCCTCTCCTTCCTCCTCTCCTTTATCCTCTCCTTCCTCCCTCTCCTCCATCCCTCTCCTTCCTCCTCTCCTTCCTCCTCTCCTTCCTCCTCTCCTTTTCCTCTCCTTTACCCTCCTCCTTCCTCCTCTCCTCCATCCTCCTACCCTCCTCTCCTTCCTCCTCTCCCCTTCAGCCTCTCCTTCTCCTTCCTCTTCCTCCTCTCCTTCCTCCTCTCGCCTCTCTCCTTCCTCCCTCTCACTTTATCCTCTCCTTCCTCCTCTCCTTCCTCCTCTACTTCCTCCTCTCCTTTATCCCTCTCCTTCCTCCTCTCCTCCATCCTCTCCTTCCTCCTCTCCTTTATCCTCCTTCCTCCTCTCCTTCAGCCTCTCCTTCCTCCTTCCTCTTCATCCTCTCCTTCCTCTTCATCCTCTCCTTCCTCTTCATCCTCTCCTTCCTCCTCTCCTTTATCCTCTCCTTCCTCCTCTTCTTTTACATTTCCATCGTTTTTATTGTTTTTGTTGATATTGTTGTTTTCTTGTTATTGCTGTTGTTGTTCTTCCACTCTTCTTCTTCCTCATCCACTTCTTCATTCTCCGTCCTCTCCTCATCCTCCTCTTCCTCGGTGGGGTGATATTCTGTGACTCCCAAAGTGCTTTGGAGTCATTGAATAGACCGTCAGGCTCTGTGTCTAAAGTTGTCTGTGATATGAAAAGAAATGTGATAACATACAAGTCAAAATCATGAACTCTGATCTAGAAGAACTGAGAAATGCAGAGAGACCTGGCAGTTGTAGCATTAGTAAATATGACATATTTTGTGACGAGAGGTACCGGTATGGCCAGCATAAGGACAGAACCAGACAATGTGATGTAGTCGTGGCCAGAATTAGGCTAGGATACAGACACATCTGGCAAGTTACTAACGCTGTACCCATACCGGAACACTCAGCATGTAAACTTTGTGATACACTGTCAAAGACTTCGGGCCACCTGGCTTATTGCATCATGAACTATGTAATTACTACATTGAATCAGGAGTGCTTGGGGACATTCTTACTGTCTATCCAAAATTTGCTGCTGGCCCATACTGATTAGTCCTCAAATATAATATAACTTATATTGTATATGAACCAGTGTACCCGTGTGGCAGTGAACAGTGACATCACCCACATGATTATGATCTATACTGTTAATGAATATGATGTATTTGTTTGTGTATGAACCTCTGTCCTGCGTGGCAGTGAGAAGTGATACCACCCTCAGTGTCAAGACCTGACTGAATTACTCAGAATAGGCAAACTGTGCTACAAGCTTTGTCAATATTTTGTTTAAACTAAAAACTAAATCTCTCTCCTACTTCTCCTCCTCCTCCTCCCTCTTCTCCTACCCCTCCTTTCCTTATTCTCCTTCATCATCCCGTTTCTTCCTCCTCATCATCCCATTCTTTTTCTTCTCCTTACTCCTTCTTCCCCATTCGTTTCTTCTTCTTCTTACTCCTCCCCTCCTCCCTTTTCCTCCTCCTCCCTCCTCCTCCTCCTCCTCCTCCTCCTCCTCCCCTCCTCCTCCTCCTCCTCCTCCTCCTGCTCCTCCTCCTCCCTCCTCCTCCTCCTCCTCCTCCTCCTCCTCCTCCTCCTCCTCCCCTGCCCCTCCCCACCCCCCTCTTTCCTCCTCCATCTTAATATAAACAGATAATAACTAATCGTCCCGTCACCAACTATTTATAACACTAGACACTCACCTTGACCTCTTGCTATAACTGCTTATCTTGATCACCTAAATGATAACACGGGGTCAAAGGTCACACATCCTTACAAACATTGAATATTCTGACCAGGTGGTGTGAGGAAGGCAAGAGGTGTTCCCTAACCTAACCTAACCAACATTTGCACATCTCAGTGGGAGGAAAATGGCGTCACTACTGCACTGAGACTACACCTTAATTATTTCCTTTATATCTACTTAATTAAGCTTTACGCAGGCACCTTTAAGGGTCAGGCCGCTGGGCTACCCTTAGATAGCGGAGCGAATTAAGGCAAAAGTGGGTTAGCTTAATGGGAGTGTGTGGTGGCAGCTGGTGTGATGTGGCTGCGTGGTGTGGCTGTGTGGTGTGGTGTGGTTGTGATGTGTCTGTGTGGTGTGGGTGTGTGGTGTGGCTGCGTGATGTGGCTGTGTGGTGTGGTGTGGTTGTGATGTGTGGTGTGGCTGTGTGGTGTGGCTCTGTGGTGTGGCCGTGTGGTGTGGCTCTGTGGTGTGGCCGTGTGGTGTGGCTATGTGGTGTGGCCGTGGTGTGGCTCTGTGTTGTGGCTGTGTGGTGTGGCTTTGTGTTGTACATGTGTGGTGTGGCTCTGCAGGGCTGTGTGGTGTGGGCTGTGGTGTGGCTCTCAAAGCTGTGGCTGTGTGGTGGCTCTGTGGTGTGGGGCTCTGGCTGTGTGGTGTGGCCTGGTTGTGTTATGTGGCCTGGCTGTGTGGCCTGGCTGTGTGGTGTACATGCTGTGCCTGGCTGTGTGTGGTGTGGCTGTGTGGCTGTGGCCTGGCTGTGTGGTGTGTGGCCGTGTGTGTGGCTCCTGTGTTGTGGCCGTGTGGTGTGGCTTTGTGTTGCGGGTCGTGTGGTGTGGCTTTGTGTCAGGCCATGTGGTGTGTGGCTGTGTGGTGTGGCTCTGTGTTGTGGCTCTGTGGTGTGTGGCCTGGTTGTGTGGTGTGTCCTGGTTGTGTGGTGTGGCCTGGCTGTGTGGCCTGGCTGTGTGGTGTGGCTATATGCTGTGGCCTGGCTGTGTGGTGTGGCTGTGTGCTGTGGCCTGGCTGTGTGGTGTGGCCGTGTGGTCTGGGGTGGCTGTTTAGTGTGGCCTGTTACAATATGGCAAACGATAATGTTGCCAACTATAATGTAGCCAGTCATCAGTTGTGTGGCCAGTCATCAGCTGTGGCCATTAATCACAGCAGAGCAGAAGCTGTCGGCCGAGCACACACAGCTGGTCTCCCGGAGGCTGCGGTAACCAGGATAACTTACCTTCGTTCAATTTATTAAGAACTGTTAAAGGTACAGAGTGATCAAAAAGTCCCTGTGCACCTCTAATAATTAACACTAGAGCTGTTCTATATTATACCCACGTCGTTGGAAACATTGCTCTACATATAGTCAATATTAGAAATGATCCAAGTAAATATTATAAATGAATAACGTTGCTAATATTTACTGTAAATAGAACAAAGTATATTACAATGTAGAGGCAACAAGGAATTAATATATTGTTAATAATCACAGGTGCAAAGGGACTTTTCGATCACTAAAACAAGACATTGATTTCTACGTTCAGTTAAGGCTAGAGGGTACTGCACTCGACACCTGATAAGTGTCCCCTTCAGTGAAAAACAGGCATACATTTGTTATACAGTGTAAGAGATGTATATACTATTTAACATGAAGATATTTTACCAGGATTCTGAATAATAATAATAATAATAATAATAATAATAATAATAATAATAATAATAATAATAATAATAACACACACACACACACACACACGTCACCAGCCTCGAGTTCCAATATTGTGTTTGAAAATCTAATTAATTTTAAAAGCATTTATTCCGCTTCACGTCACATCTCTAATTAACACAAGACCACTGACGGTAAATGAATTATATAAATGGTGTTTGTATATAAATATTATATAAATATTTGTTTGTTTCTGGATGTGTATGATAAATTTATATAAGATTGTGAAGGAATAATTTTTTAAGTTAATATTATGATATTTGTTGTGAGTTAAAGCAAATACAAAATAATAGTAATAATAATAATAATTGTATGTGTAACACAATAGTAGTATAGTAATAGTAGTGGCTGCAAGAACCAGAGAATTTGAAGAAAAAAAAGTAGCTATTGCGCAGGAGGTGGGCGCCTCGAACTGGTTAACTACGTTACTGAAAAGGGCAAATGGTTTCAGTCTTAATAAACAAGAATTTACAGATGCCATTGCTCTAAAGTACGGTAGGCCAGTAGAAGGGTTGCCCTCCCAATGCGTGTGTGGCTCTTCCTATGACGTCGATCACGCCATGGTGTGTCAAGAAGGGGCTTCATATGCACGAGGCATGACGAAGTAAGGGATCTCACAGCAAATTTGTTGGAAAATCTGCCGTGATGTCAGGTAGAACCGACCCTCCTTCCATTGGACTGTGAGAATTTCCAAAATAGGACTTCAAACACATCCAACAGAAGCCCGTGTTGACGTCAGTGCTCGAGGATTCTGGACAGGGGACAGCGAGCCTTCTTCGACATCAGGATTTTTTATCCGCGGCCGCATGTCACCGTAACAGCTCGATGCTGCACACAGGGAGGAACGAGAACGACAAGAGAAGGGCATATGGGGAGAGAAATCAGAACGGATCAAGGCAGCTTCACTCCTCTAGTGTTCACAACCTCTGGTGGGATGGGACCAAGTGCAAGATGATCCTAAGCCAGACTCGTGAGGTGATATCCGAACAGAAGCAGCAGCCCAGAAGTTATGTTACAGCCTGGATGAGATGTCGACTGTCCTTCTCTCCTTAGTCGGCTTGCTCTTCTTTGGGGGAAAGGCATCGGCCCCAAAGCCGAAAACAGTTGCAGATATTGACTACAGTATGAGGCAACAGTCACTGAATGCCGCGTAGATCTGCGGCTCAACTGACTCAACACAGATAGGATAGCTACTTATGTATTAGGATATTTAATATTAAGGTAATAAAATGGTGGGAGGCTGAAGACCATTTAAAAAAAAGTAGTAGAAGTCATAGTAATAGTGGTACTACTACTGTAGTAGTACTATTAGTAGTGGTGGTGGTGGTGCTCCACCTCACCCCAGTGCTACACCCTACCCCTGATGCTCCACCACACCCCCAGTGCTCCACCCCACCCCAGTGCTCACCCCCACCTGTGTACCACACCCTTCAGTGCTCCACCACAACCCCAGTGCTCACCACACCCCGTGCTCCAACACCCACCGTGTTCCACCACACAGTGCTTCACCACACCCCATTGCTCCACCACACCGTGCTCCACCACACCCACCGTGTTCCACCACACCCCCAGTGCTTCACCACACCCCCGTGCTCCACCACCCCCCCGTGCTCCACCACACCCCCAGTGCTCCACCCCCACCCCCAGTGCCCACCCCACCCCAGTGCTCCACCGCAGCCCCCGTGCTCACCACAGCCCCAGTGCTCACCACACCCCCAGTGCTCCACCACACCCAGCCATCTCCACACAATATTGTCCCGGCCGCCCACCAGGACAACTGCTCCTTGTAGGTGGCTGGGGGCCCCGACACTGCCTAAATGTTATGAAAACTTGCCACGTGGGTTAGTTTACCTGACACTCCACTATTTCACCAATTTTCATCCCATTTCATCCAATATTCCCTTTTAATAAGTGTCTCTAGATACAATTTAATGGGTAATGGTTGAATGGGTGTGTTATGGTATGTAAAATAGCGTTTTGAGGTTCATATTCGGGGAGAGTTAGGAAGTTGTTGTTAGTTTCACCAGAAGTTATCGCTCGTGGAAGGTCTGGTGCCAGGGAGTGGGGGGGCCAGTGTGGCACTCTTCGGCGGAGATAAAGGTTACGATAAGTGTACTTTAAGGAGACTATGCCTGTCTTTACAGTTTCCGCCCGCCCGTCTCTCTCTCTCTCTCTCTCTCTCTCTCTCTCTCTCTCTCTCTCTCCTTATGAACGATCCCTACTATAGATACCCATTAAGAATAATAACTACGTGTTATATAGAAGAGATACAGTTGCTAACTACGTGTTATATAGAAGAGATACAGTTACTAACTACGTGTTGTATAGAAGAGATACAGTTACTAACTACGTGTTATATAGAAGAGATTAGGATTTAAGACAGAAAATAAATGTTTTAGGGGAGGTCGGGTCTCTGATTTGACGACCAACAGACAGACATGTTGTGGTCGGCTGATCAAAACACTCTGCCGCCGTCACCCTCACCGCCCTCCACAATGTTACTGCCGCCCTTACCGCCCACATCAGTGTTACTGCCGCCCTCACCCGCCCACATCAGTGTGAGTGCCGCCCTCACCCGCCCACAACAGTGTGAGTGACCCCCTCACCCGCACACCAGAAGGGCAGTGCCGCCTCACCCGCCCACATCGGTGGTGCCGCCCTCACCCGCCCACATCAGTGTGGGGTGCCTCCTCACCCGCCCACATCAGTGTTAGTGCCGCCCTCACCCGCCACATCAGTGTAGTGCTACCTCCCCGCCTACCAGAATGGCAGTGCCGCCTCACCCGCCCACATCAGTGTGGTGCCGCCTCACCCGCCCATCCAGGTGTGAGTACCGCCCTCACCCGCCCATCAGTGTGAGTGCTACCACCCGCTACCAGAATGGCAGTGCCGCCTCACCGCCCACATCAGTGGAGTGCCGCCCTCACCCGCCCACATCAGTGTGAGTGCCGCCTCACCCGCCCACATCAGTGTGGTGCTGCCCTCACCCGCCCACATCAGTGTGCCGCCCTCACCCGCCCACATCAGTGTGGTACCGCCTCACCGCCCACATCAGTGTAGTGCCCTCACCCGCACATCAGTGTGAGTGCCGCCCCCACCCGCCACATCAGTGTGAGTGCCCCCACCCGCCCACACCAGCAGTGCCCTCACCCGCCCACACTGTGTGAGCACCACCCGCCCACATCAGTGAGTGCCCCCACCCGCCCACATCAGTGTGAGTACCGGCCTCACCCGCCCACATCAGTGTGAGTACCGCCTCACCCGCCCACATCAGTGTGAGGCCTCACCCGCCCACATCAGTGTGAGTGCCGCCTCACCTGCCCACATCAGTGTGAGTGCCGCCTCACCCGCCCACATCAGTGAGTACCGCCCTCACCCGCCCACATCAGTGTGAGTGCCCCCCCCACCCGCCCACATCAGTGAGGCCGCCTCACCCGCCCACATCAGTGTGAGTACCGCCTCACCCGCCCACATCAGTGTGAGTGCCGCCCTCACCCGCCCACATCAGTGTGAGTGCCGCCCTCACCCGCCCACATCAGTGTGAGTGCTGCCCTCACCCGCCCACATCAGTGTGAGTGCACCACCTGCCTACCAGAATGGCAGTGCCGCCCTCACCCGCCCACATCAGTGTGAGTGCCGCCCCACCCGCCCACATCAGTGTGAGTGCCGCCTCACCCGCCCACACAGTGAGTGCCGCCTCACCCGCCCACATCAGTGTTAGTGCCGCCCTCACCCGCCCACATCAGTGTGAGTGCCTCACCCGCCCACATCAGTGTGAGTGCCGCCTCACCCGCCCACATCAGTGAGTGCCGCTCCCACCTGCCCACATCAGTGTGAGTACCGCCTCACCCGCCCACATCAGTGTGAGTGCCGCCTCACCCGCCCACATCAGTGAGTACTGCCTCACCCGCCTACCAGAATGGCAGTGCCGCCCTCACCTGCCCACATCAGTGTGAGTGCCGCTCTCACCCGCCCACACCAGGAGCGCCCCACCCGCCCACACAGTGTGAGTGCCGCCCTCACCCGCCCACATCAGTGTGAGTGCCGCCTCACCCGCCCACATCAGTGTGAGTGCCGCCCGCCCGCCCACATCAGTGTGAGTACCACCTCACCCGCCCACCAGAGTAGCAGTGCACCCTCCGCCCACATCAGTGTGAGTGCCGCCTCACCCGCCCACATCAGTGTGAGTGCCGCCCTCACCCGCCCACCAGAGTGCAGTGCCGCCCTCACCCACCCACATCAGTGTGAGTGCCCCCTCATCCGCCCACCAGAGTAGCAGTGCCACCCGACACATAATTAACTCTCCCTGTGAGGTGATACATAACCCTCCCTGTGTGGTGATATATAACTCTCCCTGTGAGGTGATACATAACTCTCCTGTGTGGTGATACATAGCTCTCTGTGAGGTGATACATAACTCTCCCTGCGTGATGATACATAACCCTCCCTGTGAGGTGATACATAACTCTCCCTGTGTGGTGATACATAACTCTCCCTGTGTGGTGATACATAACTCTCCCTGTGAGGTGATACATAACTCTCCTGTGTGATGATACATAACTCTCCTGTGTGGTGATACATAACCTCCTGGGAGGTGATACATACTCCCTCTGTGGGGATACATAACTCTCCTGTGTGGTGATACATAACTCTCCTGTGTGGTGATACAAAACTCTCCCTGTGAGGTGATACATAAATCTCCCTGTGTGGTGATACATAACTCTCCCTGTGTGGTGATAAATAACTTTTCCTGTGTGGTGATACATAACTCTCCCTGTGAGGTGATACATAACTCTCCCTGTGTGGTGATACATAACTCTCCTTGTGTGGTGATACATAACTCTCCCTGTGAGGTGATAAATAACTCTCCCGTGGTGATACATAACTCTTCCTGTGAGGTGATACACAACTCTCCCTGTGAGGTGATACACAACTCTCCCTGTGTGGTGATACATAACTCTCCCTGTGAGGTGATACACAACTCTCCCTGTGTGGTGATACATAACTCTCCTTGTGTGGTGATATATAACTGTCCTTGTGTGGTGATACATAACTCTCCCTGTGAGGTGATATACAACTCTCCCTGTGTGGTGATACATAACTCTCCTTGTGTGGTGATATATAACTCTCCTTGTGTGGTGATACATAACTCTCCTTGTGTGGTGATATATAACTCTCCTTGTGTGGTGATATATAACTCTCCCTTTGAGGTGATAAATAACTTTTCCTGTGTGGTGATACATAACTCTCCCTGTGAGGTGATACATAACTCTCCCTGTGTGTTGATAAATAACTTTCCTTGTGTGGTGATACATAACTCTCCCTGTGAGGTGATACATAACTCTCCTTGTGTGGTGATATATAACTCTCCCTGCGTGGTGCGTGGTGATACATAACCTCCCCCTGTGAGGTGATACATAACTCTCCTTGTGTGGTGATATATAACTCTCCCTGTGTGGTGATACATAACTCTCCCTGTGAGGTGATACATAACTCCCTGTGTGGTGATACATAACCTCCCCCTGTGTGGTGATACATTAATCTCTTTGTGTGGTGATATATAAGTCTCCCTGTGTGATGATATGCTCCTTGTGTGGTGATACATAACCTCCCCCTGGGAGGTGATACATAACTCTCCCTCTGTGGTGATACATAACTCTCCCTGTATGGTGATACATGAGAGAGTATCATCAAAACATCACCCAGTCTCAGTAAATATGATAAATTAAATGATTACCTTGAGGGCAGACGTTATTAAGAGGTGGACGAGGTGTGAGGCGGTGAACAATGGAGTCACTACCTGGAGGCTTTACCTGAGGGAGTTAATAAGGAGCTTTACTCAGCCAACACCTGGAGCGTGAACCATTGATGGTCTTCCCATCACTCCTGCCTCCTTATCTACCGTGTCTTCTACCCTGGTTACGAGGAAGGAGGTAGGAAGGAGAGAGGAGAGGGAGAGGAAGAGGATATGGAGGGAGTGTGAGGAGAGAGTGAGGATGGTAATGAGAGAGGGAGTGGACAAGGAGGGGCAAGGGGAGGGAGAGAGAGGGGGTAGGGACAGAGCGTGGAGGGGTTAGGGAGGGAGGGGGTAGAGAGAGGAGGAAGGATTGAGAGGGAGAAAAAAGAGAAGAACAGGTGAGGTTAGGAGGGAGAGAGGGAAGAAAGTGGGAGGGAAGGTGAGGAAGAAAGGAGAGGGATAAAAGGACAAAGGAACAGGAAAATATAAGAAGGAAGATAAAGGGATGGAGAAGAAGATGGAAGAAAAGTGGGAGAAGGAGGAGGGAGGAAAGAAAGATGAAAGGAAAAGACGTGATCAAAGAAAAGGAGGGGGAGGGAGGGTATGGGTAGGGAAGGTGCGAGAGAGGAGTACTCGTGTCGTGTGTGTGTGTGTGTGTGTGTGTGTGTGTGTGTGTGTGTGTGTGTGTGTGTGTGTGTGTGTGTGTGTGTGTGTGTGTGTGTGTGTGTGTGTGTGTGTGTGTGTGTGTGTGTGTGTGTGTGTGGCCCCCTCCGCTCATCCGACGGTAACTCCATAATTAAGGCGCTGATGGCCTCCTTCAGTGCTGGAAGAAGCACTACCATTCACTGCTCAACCGAAACACTGATGTGGATGTCCTGACTACCCAGCAGGTCCCTCAGCACTCAGGGCTGACCCACCTCAGCTATCCTCCATCACTGGATGAGGTAGCTACTGTCATCAAACATATGAATAATAACAAAGCCTCGGGGCCTGATGGAATCCCAGCCAAGGTGTATAAAGCAGGAGGACCTCTGCTTACCAGCCGTCTCCACTCTCTCCTGGAGAATATATAAGAAGGAAATCCCCCCAAGCTCTTAAGAACGCCTCCATTGTCAATATTTATAAGAACAAGGGAGGCCGGTCAGTTTGTGGCAACTACCGCGGGATCTCGCTGCTGTCCGTAGCTGGCAAGATTATCGCCCGAGTCCTCCTAAACAGGCTTCTTCCTGAGGCGGAAAACTTCCACCAAGAATCTCATTGTGGCTTTAGACCATCACGTGGCATCACTGACATGATCTTTGCTGCCCGGCAGATACAGGAAAAGTGAAGAGAACAGAGTCGTGACCTGTACATGGCTTTCATCGACCTAACCAAGGCCTTCGACTCGGTCAACAAGGAAGCCCTCAGTCGTTTTGGCTGCCCACCAAAACTCATCGCCATTGTTGGGCAACTCTTCGATGGCATGAACGGCAGTGTCTTGCACAATGGCACCCAATCTGAATTCTTCCCCATCCAAACGGAGGTTAAACAAAGGTGTGTACTGGCACCAACTCTCTTCCATTTTTCTTGGCTGCCTTCCTTACTCTTGCCAGTGCCAATTTAGCAGGCGGTATGGACATCCGGTACCGGATGAAGGGTCTTTTCAAAATAAGATGACTCTAGGCAGGAACAAAGGTGTCTTCAGCTGTCATTACTGAACTTCAGTATGCAGACGACCTCACCCTTGTCGCTCACACTGATCGCGACCCACAGAAGATTCTGAACACCTATGCAGATGCGTATGCACACCTCGGCCTTGAGGTGAATGTACGTAAGACTCAGATTCTCTTTCAACCTGCCTCTGGTTCAGCCACACCTCCACCATCCATCCAGCTTAACAGTACTACCCTCACTAATGTTACCCACTTTCGGTATCTCGGCTCCCACCTGTCCACCACCGCAGCATCGGATTAGGTGTGCATTTCAAGCCTTTAGCAGACTCCGAAATCGTGTCTTCAGCTGCAGGGAGCTGAAATTATCTAAAAAGTTACACGTATATCGAGGAGTGGTCCTCCCACCCTGCTATAGGTCACATGAAAACTTTAACCAACGTAGTCTACATTCCATCTTCCGAGTTCTCTGGGAAGACAGGAGAACAAATGCCAGTATTCTTCCTGACACCATCTGTAGAAGCATTGAGGCTACCATTATCCACAAACAACTACGCGGGATCTGCCATGTTACCCGCATGGATGCCGGTAGACAGCCAAAGCAGCTACTTTACAGTCACCTAGCGAATAGTAAATGTAATGCCTGCGGGCAACTGAAGAGGTATAAGGATAGTCTTAAGACATAACTCTAAAAGTGCCAAATCGACCCCTTCACCTGGGAGACGATTACTCCACATAGTAACGCTTGGAGGAGCACCATACAAGATGATGTCAATACTTTTGAGTTAGCCCGACTGCATACCGAGAGAGACAAGAGCCAACGACGGAAAGACACTGCAGCCACCCTCCCACACACTAGATGTAGCCCTCCACATGTGCAAGATCTGTGATCGACCCTGCCAGTCCCGTATCGGCCTCTTTAGTCGCCCTCAAAACTCACCATCGAATATGACATCCGTAATAACTCATATCATTGTATCATAGCTGGATGATCGTCATACTTGATTCCGAGAGACAGCAAAGTAGTAGTAGTAGAACTAGTAGTACTTGTATTTATACCTATACTTTTACCTTTACTTGTATCTGTACCTAAACTTGTATCTGTACCTGTACTTGTACTGTACCTATACTTGTATCTGTACCTATAATCATACCTGTACCTATACTTGTACCTGCACCCTATACTTGTATCTGTACCTGTACTTGTATCTCTACTCTATACTTGTATCTCACCTATACTTATCTGCACCTGACTTGTAACTGTGCCCATACTTTGTATCTGTACCTATACTTGTATCTGCACTCATACTTGTACTTGCACCTATACTTGTATCTGTACCCACTTGTATCCTACCTATACTTGTATCTGTACTCATACTTGTATCTCTACCTATACTTGTATCTGTACCTGTACTTGTACTGTACCTATACTTGCATCTGTACCTATACTTGTATCTGTACCTATATTCTGTATCTGTACCTATACTTGTATCTGTACCTATACTCATCTCTGTGCTATATCTGTATCTGCATTGTACTTTGCATCTGTACCTGTACTTGTATCTGTACCTGTACTTGTATCTGTACCTATACTTGTATCTGTACCTGTATCTTGTATCTGGTACTCACTTGTAATTGCACTCATACTCTGTATCTGTACCTGTAATTTGTATCTGTACCTATACTTTCAGTATCTGTACCTATACTTGTATCTGCACCTGTACTTCGTTCTGTGTACTCCATATTTGTATTTCCTCCATAATTGCATCTGTACCTATAATTGTATCGGTACCTGTACTTGCATCTGTACTATACTTGTTTCTGTACCTGTACTTGTATCTGCACTCTACTTTGTATCTGCACCATAATTGTATCTGACTATACTTGCATCGGTACCTGCACTTGTATCTGTACCTACTTGTATCTGTACCTGCACTTGTATCTGTACCCATACTTGTATCTGTACCTATACTGTATCTCACACTTGTATCTGCACGTACTTGTATCTGTACCTATACTTTGTATCTGTACCTGTACTTGCATCTGTACCTATACTTGTATCTGTACCTATACTTGTATCTGTACCTACTTGTATCTGCTATTTTCACCGTACCTATACTGTATCTGTACCTATACTTGTATCTGTACCTGTACTTGTATCTGTACCTTGCATCTTGTATCTGCAATTTGTAATTTCATCTGTACCTGATACTTTATCTGTGTCCTTACTTGTATCTGCAATTCATACTTGTATCTGTACCTGTACTCTGTATCTGTACCTATACTCGTATCTGTACTTATGCTTGTACCTATATCTGCCACCTGTCATATCCTGTACCTGTACTTGTATCTGTACCTATACTTGTATCTGTACCTGTACTTGTGTGTGTACCTGTCTTGTATCTGTACCTGTAATTATCTGTACCTATACTTGTATCTGTACACTTATCTGTACCTATACTTGTATCTTGCAACTGCTTGTATCCATTACCTATACTTATGTATCCTGTACTTGTATCTGTACCTATACTTGTATCTGTACCTATACTTGTCTGTACCTATACTTGTGTACCTATACTTGTATCTGTACCTATACTTGTATCTGCTTACCGTATCTGTACCTATACTTGTATCTGTACCTGTACTTGTATCTGTACCTATACTTGTATCTGTACCTGTATATCTATCTATACTTGTATCTGTACCTATACTTGTATCTGTACCTATACTTGTATCTGTACCTATACTTGTATCTGTACCTGTACTTGTGTCTGTACCTGTGCCCATATCTGTACCTATACTTATCTGTACCTATACTTGTATTCTGTACCTATACTTGTATCTGTACTATACTGTATCTTACCTGTACTTGTATCTGTACCTATACTTGTATCTGTACCTATACTTGTATCTGTACCTATACTTGTATCTGTACCTGTACTTATCTACTTGTGTCTGTACCTATACTTGTATCTGTACCTATACTTATCTGTACTTGTATCTGTACCTGTACTTGTATCTGTACCTATACTTGTATCTGTACCTATACTTATATCTGTACCTGTACTTGTATCTGTACCTGTACTTGTATCTGTACCTGTACTTGTATCTGTACTATACTTGTATCTGTATATATATCTGTACCTATACTTGTATCTGTACCTGTACTTGTATCTGTACCTATACTCGTATCTATTACCTATACTTGTATCTGTACCTGTACTATATCTGTACCTATACTTGTATCTGTACCTATACTTGTATCTGTACCTGTACATATCTACCTATACTTGTATCTCTGTACCTATACTTGTATCTGTACCTATATATGTACCTGTACTTGTATCTGTACCTGTACTTGTATCTGTACCTATTCTTGTATCTGTACTATACTTATCTGTACCTATACTTATGTATACCTGTACTTGTGTCTGTACCTACTTGTATCTGTACCTTTCTTGTGTCTGTTTCATACTTGTATCTGTACCTATACTTGTATCTGTACCTATACTTGTATCTGTACCTATACTATTATCTGTACCTATACTTGTATCTGTACCTGTACTTGTATCTGTACTCTTATCTGCTACTTGAATCTGTACCTATACTTGTATCTGTACCTGTACTTGTATCTGTACTGCTCGTATCTGTACCTGTACTTGTATCTGTACCTATACTTTATATCTTACCTGTACTTGTATCTGTACCTACATATGCATCTGTACCTACTTACTTGTATCTGTACCTGTACTTGTATCTGTACCTGTGCCCATCTTGCTATCTGTACCTGTACTTATGTCTACTTCTTTCTCTTGTATCAGTACCTATACTTCATATCTACACTGTACTTGTATCTGTACCTATACTTGTATCTGTACCTATTTGTATCTGTACCTGTACTTGTATCTGTACTGTACTTGTATCTACCCTGCGTATCTGACCTATATAGCCATCTGTACTATACTTGTATCTGTACCTGTACTTGTATCTGTACCTGTACTTGTATCTGTACCTATACTTGTATCTGTACCTATACTTTATATCTGTACCTATACTTGTATGTGCCTATACTTGTATCTGCTTTTCCTATATATCTGTACCTGTACTTGTATCTGTACCTATACTTGTATCTGTACCTATACTTGTATCTGTACCTATACTTGTATCTGTACCTGTACTTGTATCTGTACCTATACTTGTATCTGTACCTATACTTTATCTGTACCTGTGCTTATGTTGTACCTGTGCATATCTGTACCTGTACTTGTATCTGTGCCTGTGCTTGTCTGTACCTGTACTTGTATCTGTACCTGTGTATCTGTACCTGTACTTGTGTCTGTACCTGTACTTGTATCTGTACCTATGTATCTGTGCCTGTGCTTATCTGTACCTGTACTTGTATCTGTACCTATACTTGGATCTGTACCTGTACTTGTATCTGTACCTGTACTTGTATCTGTACCTATACTTGTATCTGTACCTATACTTTATCTGTACCTGTGCTTGTGTTGTACCTGTATATCGTGCCTGTACTTGTATCTGTACCTGTACTTGTATCTGTACCTGTACTTGTATCTGTACCTGTACTTGTATCTGTACCTATACTTGTATCTGTACCTGTTCTTGTATCTGTACCTATACTTGTATCTGTACCTATACTTGTATCTGTACCTATACTTGTATCTGTACCTATACTTGTATCTGTACCTATACTTGTATCTGTACCTGTACTTGTATCTGTACCTATACTTGTATCTGTACCTGTTCTTGTATCTGTACCTGTACTTGTATCTGTACCTGTACTTGTATCTGTACCTATACTTGTATCTGTACCTATACTTGTATCTGTACCTATACTTGTATCTGTACCTATACTTGTATCTGTACCTGTACTTGTATCTGTGCCTGTGCATATCTGTACCTATACTTGTATCTGTACCTATACTTATCTGTACCTGTACTTGTATCTGTACCTGTACTTATCTGTACCTATACTTGTATCTGTACCTATACTTGTATCTGTACCTATACTTGTATCTGTACCTATACTTGTATCTGTACCTGTACTGTATCTGTACCTATACTTGTATCTGTACTATACTTGTATCTGTACCTATACTTGTATCGTACCTGTATATATCTGTACTTATAGCTTGTATCTGTACCTATACTTGTATCTGTACCTATACTTGTATCTGCTGTACTTGTATCTGTACCTATACTTGTATCTGTACTATACTTGTATCTGTACCTGTGCTTGTCTGCTTTACTTACCTATGTCTGCATTGTGTCCTTGCATATCTCACCTGTACATATCTGTACCTTACTTATATCTATTTTGTATATCTGTACTTGTATGTACCTGTGCCATCTGTTTTGTATCTGTACCTGTGCCCATGTCTGTACCTGTACTTGTATGTATACTTGTATCTGTGCCTGTACTTGTATCTGTACCTGTATTGTCTGTGCATGTCTTGTACTGGCTATCTGTGCCTGTGTCTGTACCTGTGCAGCCTTCCACTGTACTTGTATCTGCTGCATGTATTGTCTCACTGTATCTGTACCAGTGTATCTAGCCTGTGCCCTTGTCATACTGTACTTGTGCTGTATCTGTCCTGTACTTGTATCTGTGCTTCTACTTGTATCTGTACCTGTGCCCATATGTCCTGTATTTCTGTGCCTGTGCTTGTATCTGTACATACTTGTATCTGTACCTGTACTAGTATCTGTACTTGTACTTGTATCTGTACCTGTATATACTGTATATCTCTCTGTACCTGTACTTGTATCTGTGCCTGTGCTTGTATCTGTACCTGTATTTGTATCTCTGTATATTTATATCATTTCTTTCATTTATGTTTTCTTGTATCTGTACCTGCCCTTGTATCTTTTTACCTCTTATATCCTGTTGTCATCTGTATCTGCCTTTGTTTGTACCTGTTTTGTATCTGTACCTGTACTTGTATCTGTACTTGTACTTGTATCTGTGCTGCTATGTCTGTGCTTGTACTTAGTATCTGTTTGTATCTGTACCTGTGCTTGTATCTGTGCCTGTGCTAATATATGTACCTGTACTTGTATCTTACTTTGCTGTATCTGTTACCTGTACTAGTATCTGTACTTAGTACTAGTATCTGTACCTGTATTTGTATCTGTACTTGTTCTAGTATCTGTACCTGTGCTTGTATCTGTGCCTTTTATCTGTACCTATACTTGTATCTGTACTTGTACTTGTATCTGTACTTTACTATGCTCTGTACCTGTACTTGTATCTGTACCTGTACTTGTATCTGTACCTATACTTGTATCTGTATCTGTACACATGTATCTGTACCTGTGCTTGTATCTGTACTTGTACTAGTATATGTACTTGTCTAGTATCTGTACTTGTACTATGTTTCATGCTTTTACTAGTATCTGTACCTGTACCTGTATCTGTACCTGTACTTGTATCTGTACCTGTACTTGTATCTGTACCTGTACCTGTGTACCTTGTATCTGTATCTGTACCTGTACCTTATCTGTACTTGTACTTGTATCTGTATCTGTACTTCTTTGTACCTGTCTTTATTCTGTACTACTTGTATAAATC
>NW_024721220.1:0-8880 GCF_018991925.1 Homarus americanus | reverse complement strand
GGAGGAAGGAGAAGGAAGAAGATAAGGAGTAGGAGGAAAGTGAGAGAGAAGGAAGAAAGAAGGAGGAGAAAGAGGAGAGAAAAGAAAGAAGATGGAAGAAAGACAGAGAAGGGGAGGGGAGAGGAATGGACACAAAGCGAACAGTAACAAGTTTCAGTGTTGGTGTTGGTGGTGGTGGTAGTGGTGGTGATAACATCAGTGGTCACCTTAGTAGTAGTATTAGTGGTGATTATAAGTGGTGCTGATGACGTGGTGGTGAGTGGTGATACGTGGTGGTAGTCACAGAAATGGTGGTGGTAGTGATGATAATAGCAGTGGTAGTGGTGGCAGTAGTAGTGGTGGTGATAATAGCAATGGTCACACAGTCCTGTCGTAACTGGCTGGCGGGTCTCAGGTGACATGTCGGGTCGGAAGGGGACAGAACAAATCCTCGGCATCCGTCACCTCCCTCCTTCCCTCCCAGACAGTTAACAGTCACAAAAAGTATCGACCTGTAAACACCTCAGCCCTGGGAACACTCGCAGAAACCGGAGAGAGTCACTGAGAAAACCCTGTAGAAACCGCCGTGGCCCGAGGGATGGACTAGCCGAGAAAATCATAACGAATTTCAGGAAAGCTCTTTTGGCTCCACCCGTCCGTCCGCCTCATGGGAAAAGGTTTTCTTTGCCATTTTAAAAGATTTGGAGCCACAATGAGGGATTTTTCACCGCTAAGGGTAAGGGTTAGAGGAGGTGGTGGGGGAGGGGGGGATGTAGAGAAGGGGAGGGGGTGAAGGGAGTGGAAGGAGTGTATAGGGGGAGGTAGTGAAGAAGGATGGGGTGGACGGTGGTATCCCACACACCCACTTATGTAATGGAGGTTTAGAATGCACTACCAAACACACTTATCATATACGCCTCAAAAATATTATCACATCATCAATAACTAATAAAACACAAGACTTGGTGAGTTATGTGTGAAGGGGATCATTCAGGTGGTGTGATAATACAATGTAAGAGAGAAACTTCACTAAATGGAGGAGGAGACACACATGTCCTCCCCCATGGCTCCCACACACCCGCCGATAAATTACGTTCCGACTTCTTTATAAGGACCTTCCTGTTACCTGAATAACCCGGCAGCTGCAGCCTCAACCAATGGGGCGCTGCGCATTACCGCCGGCCTCCAATAATTACACCACATCCAGGAAAGGGGCGGGTTTTGGGATTGATAAAAAACGCGCCATTCCCACTCTCGCGTGTGATTGGGCGAGGAAGGAAGATGATAAAAAGAGGCGACTGTGATTGGCTGGCACCGCGTGTAATCACATATGACATGATGAAGATGATGATGGTGTTGCGATATGAGGAAGGTGTGTACTAGTGTATGGTTGGTGGTGGCGGTAGTGGTGACTGGCATGTGTGACGTGTGTGTGTGTGTGTGTGTTGGCTACTGATGGCGACCCTCTGCACTGCCCCTGTTCCACAACCACCCCCACCGCGCCTCACCATCGCTCCACACTACCCTCCCATAACATATAATTACAGTATATAAGTTATTAATAACAGCAATTTAGTATTTATTATAGTTTTTCGTATTGAGAAAAACACGTAAAACCAACATAGGATAAACTGGACAGTGTCAGTTGTGGGTGTCGGGAAACGTTGGAAGTGTGTGGTAGTAATAATAATTAACGGTTTATTGAAAAATATGGCAGGCAAAAAACTGAAAATATAACTAAACAGAGATGAGAGGGTCACTTTGTTGTCAAGAAATACACAAGTAATATTAGTGGTAAATAATATTACTTGTATATGATGACAAGGAGGACTGGGTCTTTTAACAGTTTCAGAACAGTTACGGTACTAAAGTGAGATAGACAAGGAGTGACTACACCAACATCCCCCACAAACCACCCCTCACCAACATACCGCACTACAACTACGTCAGAAATTATAAGACGCACTACAACTACGTCAGAATGTATATACTGTAACGCACTACATTTACGTCATGTGTGTTTTAGATGCACTACAGCTACGTCAGAATGTATATAACGCACTACATCTACCTTCAAGAGTGTTTTAGTCTTTTAGACACTACAACTACGTCAGAAGGTATATATAACGCACTACAACCACGTCAGGAGTGTTTTAGATGCACTACAACTACGTCAGATGCATGAGGCACACTACAACTATGTCAGATGCATGACACACTACAACTACGTCAGATGCATGATACACTACAACTACGTCAGATGCATGGCACACTACAACTACGTCAGATGCATGGCACACTACAACTACGTCAGATGCATGACACACTACAACTACGTCCTAATGCATGATACACACTACAACTACGTCAGAATGCATGAGACACACTACAACTACTTCAGAATGCATGAAGCACACTACAACTACGTCAAATGCATGACACACTACACCTACGTCAGATGCATGACACACTACAACTACGTCCTAATGCATGAGACGCACTACAACTTCGTCAGAATACATGAGACGCACTATAACTACGTCAGAATACATGAGACGCACTACAACTACGTCCTAATGCATGAGACACACTACAACTACGTCAAATACATGAGACGCACTACAACTACGTCCTTATGCATGAGACACACTACAACTATGTCAGAATACATGAGACACACTACAACTACGTCCTAATACATGACACACACTACAACTACGTCAGAATACATGAGACGCACTACAACTACGTCAGAATACATGAGACGCACTACAACTACGTCAGATGCATGAGACGCACTACAACTCCGTCAGTTGCATGAGACGCACTACAACTACGTCAGTTGCATGAGACGCACTACAACTACGTCAGGATGCATGAGACGCACTACAAGTCCGTCAGTTGCATGAGACGCACTACAACTACGTCAGTTGCATGAGATGCACTACAACTACGTCAGGATGCATGAGACACACTACAACTACGTCAGGATGCATGAGACACACTACAACTACGTCAGAATACATGAGACGCACTACAACTACGTCAGAATACATGAGACACACTACAACTACGTCAGAATACATGAGACGCACTACAACTACGTCAGAATACATGAGACGCACTACAACTACGTCAGAATACATGAGACGCACTACAACTACGTCCTAATACATGAGACACACTACAACTTCGTGAGAATACATGAGACGCACTACAACTACGCCAGATGCATGAGACGTACTACAACTACGTCAGAATGCATGAGACGCAGTAGGCTTATATACAGATAACCTGGAGGAGACCCTAATATATCAATATTAATAACAATAATGTTGTCAGATCATATTACTGATTTTTTCCGATATGTTGGTAGCCCTGATAGCTGCCTAACGTCATCAATTAGTGTTAAAAAGTAGGCACAATATTTCCGTGTTCTTGAGATATATTTTAAGTGTACTTGGAAAGGTTCATAATAAACGCTATGTTAACAAAAACTTATAACTTAAATATGTTAATGTAAGTTTCTGTCATTTATAGTGGGTTTGGTTACCAGAATATCACTTAATTATAAAAGTAATATATCGTGTATGTCCGTGTTAACTGAAATCATTACTTTAATCTGTATATTTTAACTAATACGCGCCTGTATACTTGAAATTATTAATAGTTTCGGAGCAATATTATAGTATTGATATGTCAAAAGTAAATAGTTCGTTCCAAAATTCACGCTCGGGTGTGTGACTATGTTATTACTCAAAGAAAAATTATGTCCACTAGTAATCCTTCAGATACACATAACTGGGTTAAAACATTCATATTTTTCGTAGATAAAGGTTGGCAGATAACATACTGTAATACTAGGAAAGCGTACATTAATGACAAAGTATTCTCATACAGCCACTTATTATCATTCTCGTATATATCCGATAATACTGTGGCAAGATGTAACAAAAAAAAATTAGCGAAATTAAAACCAATTCCTCTCTCCCCCCCTCCTCCACACACAAGTGCATAGGGTCACCTCAGTAACGGACGAAGAAACACACCTCAACCACAAGACCATTTTATTCCCCGACGTTTACGTGCATCCCACTCCTCAGGTGAAGCCATAAGTCCTGACCTGAGTGGGTACCTTGATGTACCGAACACCTTGACATAACGTATATATCAAACTACGGGAACTGTTTACATATAACATAAGGTATTTTCTTAAGCACACACCTAGATAAATGAAACTGAAGGAAGGTCAATTATAATACATTTTAACACTAACTCATAACTCTGAGGAGAGGGGCTAAAAATTATAAGCTTTTCGTTCAGTGAAGGTTTTATGTGGAGGGTCGAGGTGGAGAGATGACAGACCACACAGGTCTGATGTAAAGGCTGTCATGTGTGACGAGGTGTACACACACACACACACACACACAAATTGAAAAACAAAATTAGCCTTCAAATACCTTTTTAATACACCCTGTAACTCTCTTAATGTAAATAACCGAAATAATGTTATTTATAGGGGAGGTGGTGTGACGTAAGGGGACGTCTCTGTGCACTGGACAGAGGATAGGGGACAGTTGCACCGCCACACTGTTGTGTTAAGTAAGAAATACTCAAGATCTGAATGCTAATACTTACCATTTGGTTGTAGTGTCATTGAGATAAATAACATAACATTATTACAGCCTGTCTGCTATAGTATGTGGACATTAGTCATGCTCTTCATGTCAACTTTGGGATAAACCTGAGCCATGACGAAATGTGCCGAGGCATGAAGAGAAATTGTATTTATGAGTGTTTTTTTTTGTGTACGCTACAAAAATATACTATACAATATTAATAGTGAAAATATGTGTGTAATGATCAGAGGTGATGCATTTCCCGTTACGTAAGTGAGATTTGGTAAACAAGTAGAAAATTAGGTGATTGGACAGAAATGCGGCAGGCAAGACTATTGACTTTGTCTTACAATCCTAGGCACCACGCCACCACCACACCACACTCCATAAAGCCTGGCACTATAACACCTTAGACTTTGCTTGAGGATAAATAAAGTGGTAGATTTTTTCCTTTTTCAGCATTACATTGTCACTGCAGGACAGGTATTATTTACTCCACGTTAGGTGAATGAAAAGCGTCCATACTACACTAATTATCTATGTCAACGTTGCCGGGCACATGTATGGAGACAAATTATATCATTGTGGTCCCAGGCTACTGTGTGCACCTCAAGTCTCACCGAGTAACTTAGAGGCTTCAGATTCACGTTCAGATACTCGCGGGGGTTCACACCTCACGGAAAGAATGGATTGACAACGCTGAGTGTACAAGTCGGAAATGTCCCCAACTGTACATAAAAAAATGAGATAATTTGGTTATATAATTAGGGAGGAGGGGATAATAACAGAAATATTAATGGACAAAGTTGAGGGTAAAAGGGCCAGGGGAAGGCAACGACTGGGGTGGATGATGAAATTAAAACTTTGGGGGATTGTTAAAAACAGTCCGAGAAAGTTTAGAGTGGAGGACTGTGGTCGCCAACCCTCATATATATGGGGACGGTACACTTGATTGACTGAGGTTAGGTTCTTGTCATTTTTTTTTATTTGGTAAAAATTTATTTCTTCCGCCATTTTTGGGATGTTCTTAATTAAACTGAAGTAGTTTTCTTCTATTGGAATGTTTCCTAACTTGGCTCCTTAACCCGGGCACCCGTTCTTAAAAATTACTCCTAACATTTCTGTGATAATTAAATTAGGTTAGGTTTAATTTCGTCAGCGTTTTGCGTGTTTTACCTCACGATTTCCCTTTACCTCAAAGCCCTGCCCACTCTGTGCGATAAAAATAAAATTTTCAAGTGAAATCACAAAGTATAAAAGAAAATCGAAAAATATAAATTTCCGACGAAAATGCAATAAAGTGACCTTTTTCGAATCTTTACCAAGTAAGGTTAGGTTAGGTTCGGTTATATTCGGTAATGTTAGATTAGGTAGGTTTAGTTGGTTGGTTTAGTTTGTTTTAATAAAAGTGTATGATACTGCAGGTACCATGGTGCTAAAGACTGCGATAATGATCTTAACAATTATTAAAATGAATTATTCATGACAAATTTCTGACAACGATGTAGGTTCTGGTCTAACCATGACTAAACTGATAATGACGATAAGCAAAACCACCCAACCAAATTCAACTTTAAAATATCTCAAGATCTTTAGGTTTGGTTTAATTGGTTCGTTTTGTCTGTTGTCATTAAGGCCGCGCCCAAAAACACATCGTTGCCAAAAATATGCACTAATGACTGTTTGCACTTACGGTATGACTAAGTGGTACAGGTGCTGGTGGTGGGTGGTCAGGTCCTCAGTGACTCGAGAGACTTGTCATTCATGTCTTTTACTTCTCTTAAAGTGGGTTTGTGCCTTGCCAGGTTAGTGTCCTCGTCAGTCAGTTCGAAGGCAGGGAAAAATTACTTCTCTTGTGAATGTGGATCACGTAAGCCTGGCGAGTTGTTAAGGTCAGTATGGATACAACATAGTGAGAGTTAAGCTTTTTGAAGGTATACAAGGTAATGTGACCAATACTACACTCGACCACCTTTACTTCCCCAACAGCAAAGTTAGGAAAACACATCCACAACTGGGTGAACTAACTCTGCTGTATATGATTCTTACACTTCACAAGGCTTATTATCTAAGTCCTGGGTGTCCATGACATCAAACCCTGGAACAATTTTACTATTTCAAGGATACTTGATTTCTACAGTTGAATCAGTGAACCTCTAACTCATTTACCACTGAAGGCCATAGTTTGCACCACAACACTATTACCTGTAGCTTGTGTAACGTCTGGCTAGGACTCAGGGTTCAGTGATGGTGTGATAAATATTGTAATTTATCCAGAAGCCTCGTGCAGCGTCGAGATCACCACCTTCACCAGCATTTAACATGCCATTAAAAGGCTTTGGCGTGTTAAACTTCTTCAAATGTGCAATGATCCCTTGATTCATTGACTATAACATACCAGGGGCGTTAGGAGGTAGACACTGCGGGCTGATGTCATGGTCAGGTGAACTTTCTCTTACAGACTTGGTGCATTATCTTCCCTTAAAGAGCACCGCTTTGTCGGCAGTTTTTTATATACATCTTGTTATTTGGAATGCAACTGTTTCTGAACCGCTGATAGAAAGCATTCCATTTATTTTGTACTGTTCATTTCTAATTAAAAGGACGAATGATTACTTCGCTCTACCCAAACAACCGAATCAGAGCCCAGACGACCATCCTTTTCCTAAGTTTTTCAACCATTTTTAGTCTAAACTCTACTGTATATCAGAGCACTGTCGTCTCTTCTTGGCGTTCTCATAAAAACTTTAATCCTTTTTAGTCACACGCTAAGGCACTGTTGTTCATGTTAACTTACACTTTAAATCCTTTCCCCAGTTGACAACAACACGTCCACCGGCAGCCATTTAAACTCCGCTTAAAAAGATCCCACTTTTCTAATATTAGCGAACCGATATATAAGATAATATATAGCGATATAAATTAAAACAAAATGAAAGTTATTAATATGATGGCGGCTGGTCGGTAGTCAGTGGGCGGGGCTGAACACTCAAACTGAGTGGTGTAGGAAAAGACGAAATTTTTAGTAATTCTTTGGTGGCTTAACAATAGTCGATGTACTAGGGCTTAATAATAATAATAATAATAATAATAATAATAATATAAATAATAATAATAATAATAATAATATAAATAATAATAATAATAATATAAATAATAATAATAATAATATAAATAATAATAATAATAATATAAATAATAATAATAATAATATAAATAATAATAATAATAATATAAATAATAATAATAATAATATAAATAATAATAATAATAATAATAATAATAATAATAATAATAATAATAATAATAATAATAATAATAATAATAATAATAATAATAATATAAATAATAATAATAATAATAATATAAATAATAATAATAATAATAATATAAATAATAATAATAATAATAATATAAATAATAATAATAATAATAATAATAATACATCGATAAATCATTTTTCTTTTTCGTTTGCTGTATTTTTGTATTAGTTTTAAGTTTTAAATTTTTTATATTATTCTATTATAAATTACGTTACATTACGTAACGTTACGTTACATTATGTTATGTTTGGTAACAGTACATAGATTAATAGTTAAATCTAATCCCATACAGCTTGCATTTTGTTAACTTGACTGTATGGGATCAACGAAGATTAGTCCAGCTATTTCACCTTAAGATTAACCACCCTAATTATAATCTAACCTAACCTAATCTAATCTAAACAAACCCAACCTAACTTAATCTCCCCCAAAAAAGTGTTAGAGGTTAATCTTAGGGTAAAATAAACTGCAGGGACTAATCTTCAGGTGAGCCGTACGTGTTCGTATCTGTGGTGTAATGGTCAAGCAAGCTCGCCTCGCAAGCGAGCAGACCTGGGTTCGATCCCCCGGCATGGTTAAACTATGGGCAAGGTTCTTTAACCATTTGCCTCTGTCTACCCCAGTTTCTGTACTAATTTTCCTCGGCACTCCCTGATTCCTCTCTCTTACCAACACGTTCTTCGTTTTCTTCTATTTTCTTCTTCTTTTCTACTTATTTTCTTCTTTGTCTGTTCTTATTACAATTTATTCCTCCTCCTACACCACCACCTTCTTTCCCATTTCCTTCTTCACCTCCTCCTCCTTCTCCACTTCCGCCACCCTGGATCAGACACCACCACACTTGACACAACATCAGCACCACCACCACACCTAACAATACCACCACCACCACAATTAACACATCACCATACCTAACATACTACACACAATACTACCAACACCACACACAACACCACCAC
>NW_024721219.1:0-19274 GCF_018991925.1 Homarus americanus | reverse complement strand
TGAATAAAGACGAAAGCTAAGGTACTGCTGTTTCCATTTTCCCGTGTGATTTTATCATATATATATATATATATATATATATATATATATATATATATATATATATATATATATATATATATATATATATATATATATATATATATATATATATATATATATGCAGTAAATCTGTAGTTGCGTGATCTAGGTATATGCTGATAACTACAAGGAAAGAAGAAAACACGAAGTTCCTAAGCGTTGAAGATGTCAATACACGAAAGCGCTTGGGAACTTCGTGTTTTCTTCTTTCCTTGTATTCTTTAATATATATATAGTATATATATATATATATATATATATATATATATATATATATATATATATATATATATATATATATATATATATATATATATATATATATATACTTGTTATGTTTGTTTTAGCTTTTCTGAGGACACGACAGTCACGAAGTTAGTTTACTAATCTTTTCTATTCGTCTATATGTTTCTGACGACGAGTAGCAGCAATGTCTAGTACTGTAGCTTCTTGAAAACCTCGCTCTTGGTCCTGAGTGATGTTTCGGGGTCAGGTCTGTATGTATATTCTGTATTATGTATGCTGTATTATATATTATGTATGTATATGATGTATGTGCTCCATTTATATATATTATTTATTCAGCCTAGCTAGCAGCGTGTGGCAATGTATTTATCAATGTCCCACATGCTTAATTAATGTGCCTGGCGACGTATGGAAGCTGCTAATGTATCACTTGCCATACGTCGTCTATAGAGCAGTTGACAAGCAGACAGGTTGAAGAGCACTACTCCCTTTGTGTACATATCTCTTATCCAGTAAATCGAACCTACAAAATCTATACAGGTGTTTGTGTTCGCTCCTGTATATTGAACTTATGACCCAGAACATGAACATGGCGCAGTGTGTACTTTTACTGGATAATTACGAGTGACAGTGCAAAGTTTGTGGAAAGCCGGCTTATGGACCCCTTGCCCTGTGTCAACCGCCGCCCGCCACCTCTCCTCGAAGAATTTAGCAACTTTGAGCAGTGTCAGTGACAGTGATTTTCTGTGAAGTGTTTAGTGCATTGTGTGTTTCGTGCCATTCATGTGTGACCTTGTTCTAAAGGATTCCCAAGGTACACGGCATGTTCTGGGCATTTGTAAGGAGTAGACTTCAGTACACCTCCCCTTGCGAAGCCTGGAGGGTAACTGCCGCTAGTAGTCGTCTCCACCCCCCCTCACAGCGTCGTCTCCACACCCCTTCACAGCTCGAGGAGACCGCTCTCACTGCCCGGGACACACACACACGTACACACACACTGACCGCGGTGATTTCCTTATATATATATTTTATATATATAATCTACTTATCTGTGTATTTAATTAATTTTTTGTCTGAAATCTTGTTGATACGACGGGCTGACCGGTCAACACTGATTTAGACAGTACACAGATGAAGTAGTTATGTCTCATGCCTTACGTAGCCGTGGACCCAGCGCCCGGATGAGTCAGTCGGATGATAGCTCCGCAGAGATGGATGACCAGGCTGACCATGACGCTCCAGCTCCCACAACATCGCGCAGCCCTTCACCTCGATATTCAGCGTTGTCTCCAGAGATAATTGCTTTAATGAAGTTTATGAGAGATGAAAGGCGCGAGGATGAAGCTAACAGACGTGCGGCAGATGAACGCAGAAGACAAGCAGAGGCAGAGAGAGACCACCAACGGAGATTGGAAGACAGTGCACGGTTTGAAGCCTTGATATCTCGCCTCACTGTTAACCAAGCCCCTGGCTCTAACACTGCCTCGGTACTGACTGGTTCAGATACCTCATCAATGCTTCCTTCACGCCCCCCAGCCCCACCTAAAGCAGCAGCTCAAACACCGCCCATCTTGAAGCCTGATGTGAATTTCCAGACTTTTCGTGAATGGCGGCGACGGTGGACTGATTATTCTACAATGGTGGATCTCCAGAGTTTGTCACAGCCTAAACAACTCATCCAGCTGCGTATGTGCCTGTCCTTGGAAATTCAGCGTGTCTTAGAACATACGCTGCAGGTACCTCCGACCTCTTCGCTGTCTGTAGAGGAGGTACTGGACATTCTACAACGGCACATCAAAGGACAGCAGAATGAAGCTCTGCGCAGGAGGGAATTGTTTAGCTGCAGACAGATGGAGGGTGAGACTTTTGACACCTTTTATGTACGTCTTAAGAGAGCCTCGGAAGAGGTAGATATATGTCTAGGCCACCACCAGCAGTGCGAGGAGACCCAGTTGAAGCAGGTGATCCTGATGGGTGTTAAGGACGAGGAACTTGTCCAACGCCTCACCTCCCTCGACTCTTCCTCTTCTCTCAAGGATGTGTTGACGATATGTCGCTCCTATGAGGCTGCCAGGTGTGCCACCTCTGCCATCCGAGCTCCCCCTACAGCTGTACGCGCTGTGTCCCGGTACAAGAAGGACAAGAAGTCTGCTCCTACGCCTTCGCCCACCACGTCCACGCCCGGTTCATTTTGTAACAACTGTGGTAAGCAGCACGGAACACAGGTGTGTCCAGCTGCTGAGTCTACATGCAACAGTTGTGACCGTAAGGGCCACTGGTCACTCACAGTACGGTGCCCAGCCAAACGCGTCCAGTGCAATGTGTGCGGTCGTCTGGGCCACTATGACAAGTGTTGCCCTTCCAACAAACCCAAGGGACAGCGTCGGCGGAAGCTTCAGCTCCCTTCCACCAGAGAGGGCCGCCCACAGTCTTCCAATCAGAAGCATGACGACACTGGACAAAGCCCGACCCATATTAGGAGGGTGTACTCCTCGCATCCCAGGACCAAAGTTCCCCAGTACATCAGTGTCATCGTGACCTATGGCAGTGTGTCATCCCGTCTTCAGATGTTGCCTGACACCGGCGCTGATGCTACAGTCATCGGTCCCCAGCATTTGCAATGCTTGGGGCTCTCTCCAAGCGATCTAGGACCGCCTCCCAAGGACCTCTGCGTCACGGCAGTTGGTTCACAGATGGCCCCAGGCCTAGGTTCACTCTTTGCACATGTCACCTTTGGCAACAGGTCGTGTCAGGCCTGGATTGACGTGCATAATGGTGTCCCGACTCCTTTGCTGTCCTACAGACATTGCCAAGAGTTGGCCATCATCTCCCAGGACTTCCCAACACCGATTCTGGAGGTAAAATACGCCAACAGGGTGCACGAAGGGAGCAGCAACTACCCTGCTGCCGCCCTACCCTTACCTCTGGCCAGTGACACCTCTCCTTCGGTAGTTGTCCCTGCTGCTTCAAGTCTCCATCCCTTGGCTCGCCTATACGACAGTCACTGTGGAGCCGAGGCCACCAAACGGCGTGCAAGACAGACTGTGTTCCGGCCTGGCATCGACCCCGACATCTCCAATGCTGTCCAGGTGTGTAAGCCCCGCCACGTACTACAACCCAGCCAGCAGCAGGAACCCTTCATGAGTGACGACAACCCCACCCGCCCCTTTGAGTCTGTGTCGGCCGACTTTTTCTCTGTGTCAGGAAAGTCCTTCCTTGTTATCGTCGACCGTCTCTCTGGTTGGCCGGTTGTCATCAAGTGCGGTAATGACACGACGTCTGCCGCCACCATCAGCAAGTTCCGCCACTACTTCCGTGACGTGGGCGTTCCTGTGCGCCTGCGAACCGACGGAGGGCCTCAGTTCACAAGCCGGGACTTTGCTGTGTTCCTTGACCGATGGGGAGTCCGGCATGTGTTGTCATCGCCCCATTACCCGCAGTCCAACGGCCACGCTGAGGCTGCTGTCAAATCCCTGAAGCACCTCATCCTTAAGGTGGCCCCTTCTGGGAACATTGACTGCGAGGCCTTCGACCGGGGTCTTCTTGAACTCCGCAACACACCTAACTACACCGGACGCTCCCCTGCCCAGGTTTTGTATGGACGCCCCCTTCGTTCTTGTGTCCCTGCTCACCCTCAATCCTTCTCCAAGGAGTGGCAGGCCAAGACAGAGGATTGTGATCGCCGAGCCGCCGAACGTGTTCAGGACGTCGTCGCCCGCTACAACGACCACGCCCGTTCTCTCCCCAGGTTGAGTGTCGGCACCCAAGTCCGTGTTCAGGACCCGACCTCCCTACGTTGGGACAAAGTAGGCGTAGTCATGGGTCTCGGTAGGTCACGGGACTACCAGGTGCGGTTACCCAGTGGTCGTGTGTGGTGGAGGAACCGCCGTTTTCTCCGCCCCGTAACAATGCCTTCTGCTGACCCCGACCACCAGTGTTGAGTCCCATACCCTTCCCAGTGATCTAGTCCCTCGACGCTCAGAACGGATCCAAAAGAAAAGGTCCGCTCAAGACTTTGCTATGAGCGTATAGGGGGGAGGGAGGTGTATGTATATTCTGTATTATGTATGCTGTATTATATATTATGTATGTATATGATGTATGTGCTCCATTTATATATATTATTTATTCAGCCTAGCTAGCAGCGTGTGGCAATGTATTTATCAATGTCCCACATGCTTAATTAATGTGCCTGGCGACGTATGGAAGCTGCTAATGTATCCCTTGCCATACGTCGTCTATAGAGCAGTTGACAAGCAGACAGGTTGAAGAGCACTACTCCCTTTGTGTACATATCTCTTATCCAGTAAATCGAACCTACAAAATCTATACAGGTGTTTGTGTTCGCTCCTGTATATTGAACTTATTACCCAGAACATGAACAAGGTCCTTCGGGCCAGTGATATATGAGCTACATCTTTCACCTGACCTAAACCACTAAACAGTGTCTCGTGAGGTCTGGCGCAAGACTGAAATATATCCAGGAGTGTTGAAATACATTACTCTATCCTCCAGCACTGTTGCCGCCTCCCTGCATGTCAGTATCATTGTGTACTGAAGACTTAGTATACAGTGTGCTGTGTCCACACTTTCCCTAACTGCCAGTCATACAAGTGGGACCCACTTTAAATTTTTTTCCATCCTCGAAGACAAAACGAATGATAAATATTGACATGACTCTCCCTCTGAATTAGTGGATGTAACCCATTTTTTTTTTTTGTGATGAGAAACCGACTCTTTCCCCCATAACCCTCACCACATTCGATTCTTTTACTTATGTTCAGACGAAGGTCGAGTGTCTTTTTCCTTCCTGTCAATTCCACGAGATCATTCAGGACAAGAAGCTCGAAAGGTGCGTTGATTGAGATGGTATCTCGAGAGTAGATTTGTAAAGGTATCAGTTTCTTTGTGTCAGTCACGAGTTCGCCATTGAGGTTCACTCTTAAAACTCAAAGTTCTCCTTTTCTTGAGAGTCAAACAATACTATAGTTCAATCAGCCGCAGCCCCCTGATCCCTCCACCAGTGTACAACTGTTATTGGTTTTAATTTAAAGTTTGAATACGTCTTTTGACCGTTTCTCATCTTGGTTCCCTTCATCATTCTCTCAGACAACCAGTGTGGCTTCTCAGAGACTCAGTCGACGGGGATTATCTTACGTGCCTCTCATGTTTAATCATCTTCCGTGAGCGAGTCTGCTGAGGTTGTCATTTTTGCCTTTGATGTCCTGAAACTTCCCAAGAAGTCCTTATGAGTATGTCAAAAGAGTTTTACTCTCTTACTATTCTCCCTCGATGTTTCTTTTTATTTACTCATTTTATTGTATTTTTTTTATTTTACCTTTTCCACTTATTTATTGCTGTTGTCACTGTTTCTTTTACTATCCTCACTAGTGTTGCTTCCCGAGGCTTTCTTATGTACTATATTTTTTACTTTTGTATTAATTCTATCAGTGATCATCCCGTCTCCACTATATCCTACCTCCGCGAACACTACAATTTATAACTCCAACAGAACCATAATTCCCATACAAAATTTCCGTAAACGATTCAGTGTTGTTGATGACGCGTGTTTAGTGAGGTTCAGTGACTTCATTAACATTACACTCCGTTATGAAGGACTTGTGGAATCCTTCTTATATATATTAATAGATTTGTTGATAAAAATTTCGTGTTTTATTTTACGTTTATAAGAACTTTACTCCATCATGTTCTTTACTTCATAAATTCACCAATGATAATTACTGAAGTTTAATTTAAGGCTTTTTGGTCTGTATTTCCCCGTTTATTATTTTGATGTTTCTCAGAACTGTTGTAATGTGTACAATAGGCGTCAAGTAGCCAGCGTGCAGAGAAAATGGCCAGAAGCGACATACATAGAAACAAAGATTTTCCCAACCATTTTTTTCGACAGCTGAAAAGTGAACTTCTCTTCCTGAATGAATTTCCTCTCCCATCAGTGACTAAAAACAGTTCAAAGCCAAGGCAGCAGACGCCCACCCCCCTACAAAAAAAGCTCTCCATTGTGCTGTTTTGTTCACTTTCGTTTTTTTTTCTTCCACGGACGTTTTAGGGAATAGTTTTCTGTCTATAGTAAGAACAAAAGTTGATAAAACAATACTAACATCTACTCGTTCTATCAGATCACTTACTACCCCTCATAACACCATCTGTGAGGTATTTACTGCACCACGTGAAGTCCCTCATAACACCATCTGTGAGGGAACTACTACACCACGTGAGTTCCTCCTAACACCATCTGGGAGGGAGTTACTACACTACGAGTTTGCTGTTCAACACCTACATTAATCTGTATGTTCACTGTATGTTCCTTTACCTTTCTCTAATGAAGGCTTTTGTTAAACCACCAATGTATGTAATAAGTCATTTATGTCCAATGTATATTTTCAGCCTTCGGGCTGCAGAATTTTTTCAATAAACCGTTAATTATTACTATTATTATTATTATTATTATTATTAGATCTGTGTTTGACAGGTACTAACCATCAGATCACTTGTTAATCAGATCAGGGATTATCATGCAATGCCCTAAAGATTCATTTTCCTTTCGTGAATGTTGGTGTTTGTGTTGAATTAATTTCCCGTGTGTCAAAGGACCAAGTCATTTGTCTGGCGAGCACTAACGCTTATTACGGCCTGAGATCATTTAGCGATGTGATAGATACTGAGTCTCCCAATATACGCCTTTAACCTCTACCCTAACCTGTCGTCGTCAGTCAAGGTGATGATGATAGTAATAGTGCTGCTGTTACTATTATTACTGCTGCTACTGCTACTACTTTAGTTAATGTTACCACTACTACTACTACTGCTACCACTAACAACAACAACATTATCATAAAATGGATAATTAGAAAATAAATCGAATGGTCACAGTATAAGAAAATCCTATTACATAGCCTTTTGAATAATCCTATTAAATAACACAATGTTTACTAACAGTTCAGGATAATCAATTTCCGTTTACCATCTTTTAATTCTCTTCTCTGTGGTGAAGGGTCTCTTAGAACACATTCAGGCAGTGTGAAAGAGAAATAGAGAAACTGATTGATAAAAATAGACTGAGAAGGAGAAAATGGGCAAGACAATTGTTTACAATAGTTATCAAGATACTTAGCTCAACAGAGGAGATCGTTATTCTTGTTTACGACTGAGTGTCGTCCTCCACCAAGGGTCGAGTGTTGATAACGCCTCACATGGTCCTGTTTGTTCATCGTCCTCTCCTCCTAAGATACATCCCGTGTTGCAAACCAATAATAATACCAAATTGTGCTGTTTTTCCTTATCTCAGGTTATACACACTTGTAAATCTCACTATTAAGTGGCTGTTAACTTTCAATTCCAAAATATTTCGGTAACAAGACGAACACCCGAGCTCTATATAGGAGCGACCAATTAAAGTGTTTTCAACACAAATAAAGAGTGAGGTAGTCCAGGTTCACAGGTGAGGGATGGTGCTGAAGGTATTGACACGAGAGCAATTAGGAAGATGAAGTGTATATTGTAGTGTGTGTTCGTACATCATCATGGTTATTGGAATATGGTTGCCGAATGGATGCAGCGCTTACCTCATGCCCTAGGGGTCGTTAGTTCGCACCTGGGGCTCCCCACGTCCACTCATTTATGAATGGGTACCAAATTTGACAGTTGTGAAAGTCAAGGTGTCCGAGAACAGTGCCGACCACACTGCTTCCTTATGTGCCAGAAACAGGTTTAGTCTACAGTGTGATCTATCCTTATTGGCTCCAACAGGTGATCAGACGCATGGAGCCACACTGCTCGACATCTTTACCAGTGGCGTAGCTAGAGTGTGTGCCGCCCGGGGCGGCCCTTGAGTTTGCCGCCCCCCCCCCCGTGCCCCCACAAAAAATACATATTGCACAGTGACTCACTCATATATATATATATATATATATATATATATATATATATATATATATATATATATATATATATATATATATATATATATATATTAAATAGTTTGTGTACCATTATAATATTACTGTACTTTCACATACTCAAATATAGTATGCTTTAAATACACCCCAAACATACTTAAACTTTATAAGTAACAGTTAAACAAAAAGCAAAAACGACATATAGGATAGGGAAAAAAGTAAAAAAGTGTAAAAAATTAGGACCATCTTTATTTCTGAAATGAAAACTACAACTTTCTACTAAGTAACTTTTTTTGTTTTTTTGTTGGCAAATTCTTCAATGACATTGTCAAAAACTATTTCATCTGTCAATTGTCGCTCTATAGGCAGTATGGCAAGATTTCTCAACCGCAAGGTGCTCATAGTAGATCTTAAGTAATTCTTGATCAGTTTTAGTTTCGAAAAACTCCTCTCACAGGTAGCAACACTAACAGCAATTGTGAGGAAAATCCTCAGCATTATTACTATATTTGGAACCGAGTTCCCAAGGTTATACTTTTGAATAAACTGCAAAAGTTCAAGGGGGCCTTCTTTCCACGTCTGTATTCTGTCTTTAATAGTTATAGCAGCAACAGCAACAAAATGCTGAAGTCTTTTTCTCTCAACGAGGAACTCCTCTTTATCAATGTCGTCGTGATCGTGATCTATTTGACACTCATATTTATCATCCAAAAGATTCAATGGGGTAAGGAAGGCATATTTCTCAGCAAGTTCATGAAGCTGTTGAAATCTCAAAGTTATTTCTTGGATCACTCTGTCCAGCGAAGAAAACATTTCTCTCCTCAATTCAATGTCGTATGGCAATTCAGCATCTCGTGATGCTTCACCAAACATTTGTTTCTTCTTTTTGGGTCGACGCTGACGCTCCATGACTATCCCCAGATCATTGCAAATTTCTTTGGCATAGTTAACTCCATTACTCACTAGCTTGTCCCTGTTTTCAACTAGAAATGTTTCTAATGCCCTGAGTTTTATATCACATTGTTGTATGTTCAAGCCCTTGGTTTGGAGGTAAGTCTGTGTGTCGTTAATTTCTAGAAGGACGGGTCCCCACAGGCCAAGAAAGCACAAAAAGGAAAATGATTGCAACGCACCAAGTAGAACACCAGCATCTGCCCTGGTAGCTGTATTTTCTTCTTCACCAGTTAACTTTTCTAGGGCACTTAAGATTTTTGAGAAATGTTTCTTTACAACACTTACAGCTTCTCCCCTCGCACTCCACCGAGTTTCTATTATGCGCTTGACACTTTGACCAGTGACTGAAGTTAGAACATCCCAGCGATGGGTTGATGAAGAAAAAATACAAACAAACGTTCCACACATCCAAAAAAGGTAACAGAATTCACAGCAACAGAAGCTGCATGAACACCCGCCAAATTCAGCGAGTGATTTGTACAAGCGACAAATTCTGCTTTTTTATTAATTTCCTTGATACGTTTCTGAACACCAGTATGAACACCAGCCATCACCGCAGCATTATCATATGCTTGCCCTCTACAATTTTGAATATCAATTCCGTCTTTCTCTAATTTTTCCAAAATCATCATTGAAATATTCTCGGCGGTTTTACCTTTTGTTTCAATGAAATCGACAAATGATTCCACAACCTTCACTTTATCTCCATCGATCATAACATAGCGTAAAACTTGGCTCGTTTGATCCTTATGTGAAATATCAGGAGTGCTGTCGAATATCATGGAAAAGTACTTTGCTTCTTTTACTTGCTTGATGACTTTGCTTCTTACGTTTTCTCCCAAAATTTCTATAAACTCGTTCTGAATAGTAGGAGACAGATAGGAAGTAGCAAACAGCTTGATCTAAAATCACGGTACAATGACACTAGTATCAATGTAATACAATGGAAATGTAAAAAGTAGCAACTTAATCTAAAATTACAGACTCAGAGTACAGTGAAAATGGATGTCTGACATAAGCCCCCCCGACGAAAGCCACCCAGACAAAAGCCCCCCAGACGAAAGCCACCCAGACAAAAGCCCCCTACTTTGATCGGGGTGGCTTTTGTCTGACAACCCTAACCTAACCTAACCTAACCCAACCTAACCTAACTTAACTTAACCTAACCCAACCCTAACCTAACCAATAATTGACCACAGAGAAGAACAGTATATTTTACCCTCAACTATTTAATTATGTCCGTAACTTTTGAAAGCCCTTACTGTTGTCAGACAAAAGCCACCCCGATCAAAGTAGGGGGCTTTTGTCTGGGTGGCTTTCGTCTGGGGGGCTTTTGTCTGGGTGGCTTTTGTCGGGGGGCTTTTGTCTGTACCCCAGTGAGGATAGTGTCTTAGTATAAAATCGCAATGCTGTGAAACAAAATCTTAATATTTAATCTCAGTACCGCAGCAAAAGTCACATCAATATTTTTTAACCAATACTTTAATATTTCTTACCTTATAGTATTATGTCTTCCAACGAAGTAAATAACTGGATCGAAAACACAAGAGAACTTAAAAGTCGTCTAGCCTCCCCTCGTCTTGTCACGATGGAGACTTGTGCAGAACTGAAGTGAATTGCTTGTAACTGGTGGATTGGTCGGCTGTACATGAACTGATATGACCCGAGACTGCATGGTTTTGCAGCTACTGGAGACGTAAATCCTTCCCTTTGTATCGGCGGCAAGTTAATCCTCGTCGTGTCTGACCTAACACCTGACCCACACCACATGAGCTCACTGGCGTACTTGTTTGAAGTTGTTTCCTTAATCCTCAACAGGTTACAGGTTGTGTGTGTGGCGGGGGGGGGGGCGCATAGCAAGGGTGTAGCTCATGACGTGGCCGTGATGATGTGGGTCAGGTGTTAGGTCAGACACGACAAGGATTAACTTGCCGCCGATACAAAGGGATGGATTAACGTCTCCAGTAGCTACAGATATGGGTGATGAGCAGACCCAAAAGTGCCGCCCGGGGCGGACCGCCCCCCGCCCCCCCCTAGCTACGCTAGTGATCTTTACTACCTACATACCACCAGTGATGTGTGTGTTGTTGATGTTATATGACGCACGTTAGACATCATCCAGAGGTTCAGGACTTCAACTCAAAGTAATTTCTTAAGGAATCTTTCGTTTTTCCATGAGAACAGATACACCAGTTGAGATTTCATACAGTGACCACATAATATATCTTCAGCTCTCGAGTACACACTGGTGGACGACAGGCAGCGGGGTTTGCTAGAACGAGGTCTTCACTCTAGTGTATTGAGGGAGTCACGGTGTGGTGGATGAGAGGAACAAGGCACGGGGAGTCGGGTGTCCGCCGTTATGTAGTGTAAGTTAAGGACGGGACTAAATTGTGAGACAGACGGCCGGGTAAAGTGGACACTGACGGGGTGAGTGAGTGAGGTGGGGCAGGAGTAACACACAATGGTCTCTGTGGCTGTGAATATTTCATTAAACTTTTGACATGATAGACTAATAAGACACTTTACTGTGTGTATAATAATTAATTGAAATGTCTATGTTAATTTGATGTATTGTATTGTATTTTGTGTGGCCTGATTCTCAAAACTTATTTATCTTAAAACAGGATTCACCCAGGCATTTAATGGTATACACATAAGTTAAAAATAATAGGTTGATATAATACCATGTGATTGTTACTCTCAGGTAAATATTTCATCAATTCAGAGCCACAGAGTAAACTATGTTGAAATTACAAACGCTCACTTTACCAAACGCGTAAATTTTCACACCGGTTCATAAAGCTGCTGCCTCCATTAGGACATTATCACCTACAGTGCACCACAAATTGCATTAGGCATTTAGAATTAGCAGGTAATGTAACCCATGTCAACTTTGTCAGTTACGTGAGGGAATTTCCCTGGAAAATTTTACTTTTATCTAAAGTTTAGACTGACAATTAGAGAATACATAAGTCTTAAAACTTAATATTTCGTACACACGCATACAAGGACATACAACACACACACGCACACACACACACACGCACACACACACATGCACACACACACACACACACACACACACACAGGTGTACAGTTTAGTAGCCAAACAATATATAATAAGAGGAATATAATCCCAAATATTGTTTTCGCTGTCACGACAGTTTACGAAACAGACGTGATAGTAATTCTCTCTGGTAAATTAGTTGTAACATGAGAAAAAGTTTGGTCTTAGGTTAGGATGATACGCCTTTACATAATATACCTCATATTTGTTACGCTTCTGCCAGACACTTTACTATCGTTTCATTAAAACAAAAATGTTACAAAAGTTAGCGAAATGTTTTTTATGCTTGTTATCGTTTTCTGTTTATTTCTATCACACGTAGAGTATATTTTGGTAAACCAACTTTATACAGAATTGAAATGGATATTCCATTACTCTGATTTGTGAATCGATTTACTGATATGCATAATTTTTTTTACATGGAATATCAAATAAATTTGTATTAGCGGAAATAATATAAATATATTTTTATGTTGTCATGAAGACGATACACAGGTTGTAGTACGAAGCTGTAGTGTGAACAGAACAAAACACTTTCTCGGAACAAGTGGGGAATGTTATCTAGTCCTGGAATCTTGTTAATATTTAATGGTAGAGAGAGAAATTGAGGATTACATGGAAAGTAATCTCAGACTTTGCATACTTCCCGAGACCACCAATACTTTTAAGATGTAGTGAGAGATTGTAGCCAAGAAAGCTGAAACGAGGTGACAGGGAGGAGGAGGAGACTAGGAGATGAAGAAGGTGTATTGCTCATGGTTTAAGGTGGTAGGTGTATTGCTCATGGTTTAAGGTGACAGGTATGTTTCTTTTGGCTTAAGATAGCAGGTGTGTTTCTTTTGGTTTAAGGTGACAGGTGCGGTCTTCATGGTTTAATGTGACAAGTGTGTTCCTCGTGGTTTAAGGTGAGACATGTATTCCTCAAACCGCTTTGTCATCATTGTGGGATGATTGGTATACCTGTATATAAGGAACAGCAAGATGGAAGAGCTTTATGTAATGGTAATGCCTTGGTGGAGGGGAGGGTGGGGTAAATGTAATTATAACAACTGATACCTGAAGTACATTTTAGGTTAAGGGAAGAAGCTGTGGGTGATCCTTGGTGGGGGGGGGGGTGTCCGAGTCTTAACTTGTGATCTGAATCTTAACTTTACGAGTGAGAGTCTCTGATGATGATGTTTAGTGATGTAGTTGATTGACTCTGACGTTCCAGGGTGGTGAAGGACTCGACCAAAGATAGAATGGTAATTGAATTGGACTCCAGAAAATGGGGAATGAATTGCAGTTTATGCTGCTGAATTGGATTGCATGGGGATTAAATTTGACTGAACACATTTAATTGGACTGAACGGAGACTAATTGGAGTTAATGGGGACTGAATTAACTCCTCTACTAGTGGATGATATTAGATGTAACTGGGGGCAGGTAGTCGCTGATAGAGGAACATATACCTTCACCTGCCTAAGTTTGAGGAACATGTCATCCCGTCAGAGGAGATGAAGTTTAACATGGTATCAGGAGGTAGCTGGGCTGGGTGGTGACATCTTCTATCCGGTCAAGACTAATATTGGGAAGTTTAAAGTGTCGACGTAATAAATATGTCACCAGTTCTTAGTGGGATGATCCACTCCAACTAGTCCTAGATTGTTCGGACGCTTTCGGTCGTCTACATAATCCAGGTGATCCATCGTCTTGACAGTTTCGTTTTAAGTTTACTGTTCCTCTTCCTTCTTACAGCCATTGAAATGTCGCCCTAAGCGTTCGATTCGCTTAAGTCGTCACCAGCTTTGATTACAGGTCACGCATTCCGCCTTGGCAGACTTCCAGGCATTTTATGACCTCGTTCTATTTAACAGTGAGACGATGGCTCACTGTTAGCTGTGGTGGTGTGTTACTGTAATGGTGGTGTTGTGTTACTGTGGTGGTATTGTTTTACTGTGTTAGTGTTGTGTTACTGTGGTGTTGTAGTATTACTGTGGTGGTTTAATGTTACTGTGGTGTTATGTTATTGTGATGGTTTGTTACTGTGATGGTGGTGCGTTAATGTGGTGGTGGTGGTTGTGTGTTACTGTGGTAGTGGTGGTGTGTTACTGTGGTTGTGGTGTGTTACTGTGGTGTTGGTGGTGGTGTGTTACTGTGGTGGGCGACCTTGACCAAAAGAGTTTACAAAAGAACACATAATAAATCTTTACTGTATAACGTGTAAGACAACAAGAGTAATGTGATAACACTCAAGTTTCTAGTCATCAGTTATTCCCAGTTTATTACAGCAAGTGACTAATGTTTGAGGGAATGAAGTAAAGTTAATATTGTTGACAAAGAACAACAGTGACAAGTAACTTTAAGAAGACAGGAAGATATAGAGGGAGGAGAGAGCAGCACCAGGTTTAGTGCACTTCCTCATTCTCTTGTTGGTGTCTTAATAATGTTCTTGGTAATTAACTGCTTCATTAGTGGAGACATTAGTGCCACCATCAAATTTAAGGTGTCCGTTTTAGGGCTTCTGGTTATAATGTTCATCGTATAATGTTGCTTTACTGGGGGAGAGGAGTCAGGTGAAGAGAGTAGAAAATAATAGCGGAATTTTTGGTGTACATATAAAATTTTGGACATGATTAGAGTACATTCAGATATCAGACACCACAGTTTTCCCAGGATGGGATTTCTTTTTAAATGAATATTGAAAACAGTCAAGATGGGGCGTGAGGGATTTAGTCACTTCCGGAGTTGGGGAAAAACAACAACAACAGAGGAGTCTTTAAGTTGGCCCACAAAAAAATCCTTAAAACTAACACAAAACAGCTGACGATATGTGACATTGACGCCTGTGTGGGTGTGTGGGTGATTTAATTCCCTAACTTACTCCAGATCAAGAGATGATGTATCGTCTGTCCACCATTTTAACTCCTCAAAAATCGTGGGTAAGCAAATTAACCAGAAACTTGTTCATCAACACACACACTTAGTCTCAGCCTGAGGAGAAATCTGAGTTAAGATTTTATGAACGATCAACTTTCTCCAAGACAAACAATACTCCCTCACTTAACAGCCAACTTATCTGGATGAAACAAAGGGAAATTAAATTAAATGATTTACGTGGTTCCTCGTACCTGTGAGAACAAGAGTAAGAATGGCTAATAAGCTCCACCTTCGCTTGCTGGTCATAATATTTGTTCATGAGTCAATAGTTTATACTTACAGGTGACGAGTCAGTTTAAAGACAACGGTGGAAATACAAAGGATCATTGTTCTATCAACTGTATATATTATAACTTGGCAATATAGGGACTCGCATGCCAGGTGTTGTAGTGTTGAGGACTCACAGCCAGGTGTTGAGGGGATAATGACAGGTACTGTGGCAAGAGGAAAATTTTTCGTACCAGCTTGGCACCAACACACGGCGGTCATCACATTAATATCCCAGGCGCTGCTCGCTCACATTTGCATCAGTGTTGAGAAATGCTTCATCCTGAAATGCATTTATTTTGTATATGACGTTGATAAACCGGTGAAATATTTTCCCTCCGTTAAGCTTAATTTTTATGCATAGACCGTTTTCTTCTGGTGAATATTATTAATACTGAAAATTATATGAAACTTTGACGGTAATATTATTCCTTAAAAGTAATTATTTAGTTCTCAGAGAATTTGTTATGAATTAATAACATCAGTCAGGAGGTGTCCCTGTGTGTGGTGCTTGTTGACAGTGTTAACATGGTGGTGTCCCCCCCACCCCTCTGTGTTCTACCTCTCCTCTCTCTCTCTCGTTTTCTGCTCCTCGCTTCCCTCCTCCTCCTCTCAGTCCCCTTCCAAACGTCCATTTATATCATGTCCCTTCATGGCCATTTCCCCCCTCTCTACACTGTCATCTACACTACTTTTAGGTGTGGGGGGAGGGTTATTCTCCAATTTAGTTGTGTTTTGGGGGGAGTGGGGACGGGGCCCATTTGAAAATTCCACCTTCGGGACACTTCTGGGGGTTCACAAATTGTGCACACACACACACACACACACACACACACACACATATATATATATTGTCCTTTATACATACAGATGGCTCTAAAACGGGACTAAAGACTCTAACAGGGCAGATAGTGAGCCAAGTAGTAGAAGGGACAGACATATCAAAGGCCACTGGTGTTCTCTGGCGATTATTTCAAGCTGACTAAAAATTATATTGTTAAGGTGAAGGAGACCTTTAAGGCGCCTTTGTTAATGTGATATGTAAATAAAGATCCTTTAGAGAGTTTGATATATAAGAACAGATTTAACCTGTGAGTAAAAGTGGAATGGTAATAAATCTATAGTTAACTAATTTTAACCTTACCTTTAACCGATATTCCTGGTGACTTAACCATTTGTTGCTTACATTAACTATAAATTTATTGTCAAGATTTATGGTCATTAGTTTTATAGTTTATCATCAAACTTTTATTCTAAATTCACTTTCTACATTTTTGTTTTCGTTTTCTCTCTCTTTGTCCGCTGACTAATTACCAGGGAGGGCCGTCGGCTACCGCTCACTGTCAACAGTATAAATGGAGCCTTGTGGACCGTGGTATGTGCCCAGTCTGATCGTCAGTACTCCTTCTAAAACAACACATTGTATTTACCTTTACTCTCGCGTTTTCATCGTTTTTGTTCTAATTTTTTATGCACATCATTTTTCCTACTTTGAAACTTCAGTTTTTGCAGTTATGTGTTTTGTCGCATGATTTATTTTTTTGTAAGTTTGGCATTTAATTTTATTCGATAAACTGGTCTTATTTACATGACTAAGTATTGTTTCGAAATATATCTTATTAACTTTACCCTTTGACTAGATGACAGGTGTTCTTAGATAGAGGAAAATTAATGAAATATTATCGGTCATATGAGTAACCTCACCTAGGACAGCCAAACTATCTTATATTGTAAACAGGAGGAAGGAAACATGAGTGATAATCAGAGATAATTTTCAATATAATAAAATGAAAGATTAAGGAAAGAGAAAATGAAAACAAAGGTCTAATAAAAGTTCGTATTAACAACTTGAGAAGAAGAGAACTGAATACTGAAAATTAAATGTAAAATAATATGTCTAAGTCGCCACGATAGTCTGAGTGGGAACAACACTAGGAGGCGGAGGAAGAGGAGGAGAAGGAGGAGGAAGAGGAAAAGGAGGAGAAGATGGAGGAGAAGGCCCTGAAGTAACGTAACCAGGAACAATGTATGTAAGGAACACTTATGATGTACTCACTATGTACTACAGTGATGATATACCTCTCATGTACTCTCTACTGCAGGTTCTCCACAATATTAAAACTATCGACACACAGAGAACAAAGTAGCTGGTAGGAGAGTATCAATAGATGGTCTTGGTTATAATGTATTCAGGAATCTTAACCCAAGTTGCCTCAGATGTATTGTGTTGTCTGATTAATAAACCCAACCGTAGAGAGACACAGGTAGAGTCACCCACAAAAGTCCTGTCGTGTCTCCTCCTGGACCACGAACCCCGAGATTCAGACCCATAAATCCGAATCATTTATGGATAGAATAATGCATCGGTGTCTACTGCTTTGGGTTCACGAGTCTGAATCTCGAGGTTCGTGATTCAGGAGGGGAGGCGACAGGACTTTTGTGGGTGACTTACTCCCAAAGTCTCTTTCTATCTCAAAGTGGTTGTTTATGTCTCTCTACACGTCTCTCTCCGCCGTGAATGAGAAACTCAACCACTTAGATCTTTATTTCCCGAAAGTAATCATAGCCCTGGTCAAGGCATGAGTGAGGTGTGCATGGGGAGAGGAGAGTGTGTGCTATATTCCCCGGCTTACTGTTTTAGGCCTGTCACAGGACATTGACCCCGGCTGTCAGGATCTGTGGAAATCCTTAAAATGAGGAGAAATTCTGGGAACTTCAACAAAGTCTTGGTGAAATAAAATAAAACATCGCAGGAGGAGAAAGACAATATTTTTGTTATTATGTCTTTCTTTCATCTTTACTTCTCTCCCATTGTTTGTAGAGCTGATTTAGGGACTCGGAAACATCAAAGAAAATAAGAAATAATATAGAGTTCGGTGCAGGAGACGTATAGAAACCTTAGGACGAGGCTAAAACAACACACACCTGCTCACACCTTCACCTTATACGCACAAGTTACGACAGTGAATCTTCAGTGACCACAATGACTCATAATGTTTTATAACAGCTTAGTGAGTACAGTGAGTCACCGTAACTACTGACATTTGATACTTATCTTTGATACAACTAAGGGAATGAAAGTAGATATAAGAAAGGCTCTGAGTCCCATGTTGATAAGAAAATGGTGAAAATCCTGGCTATTTAAGGTGTCTAGTAACAGATAAACAGGTTAAAGTTTTATGTATCTCAGTGGCAGGAGCTCCATATCATTCAGTTATAGATCCAAACATTAAACTACTCTCATGGTGAAGGTCTACAGCTTCAGAATTTATGAAGAACTGAGAATATTATTAAAAAGTCATTATCAAGATTATTAAGTGTGTTTCTAGTACCAAAATTTAGAATAAGCTTTTTTTAACGTAAGGAAGGGAATTTATCCTTTTTCCTGCCTAAGCGATTATGGTCTTATGCTGATCCTAATTTAAATTCTACTCCTCATACACTGACGGTAATATCACTATTCTCCTGGATATTCTAGACAGTATGGGCTGCAACCTCTGCGTTTATGATGAGGAAGCATCTCTCAACAAAATCGACCACGGTAACTTTAGGAAAAGACCAGTGGCGTAATGAAACCTAATTACAGATATAACTTTCCAAAATTCCCAACACTTTCATCATGTTCAATGTCTACAGAACTCCCTGGCCTCTCGCGTTTTTCCATTCTCCTTCAGCGTATACTGTCAAATCTAGAATCGTTACATGGGGTGGAGACCTAAGATTCCACGTTGGTTTCTGGGCCCCCTGGAGGGCAGAGTCAGAACTTATAATATATGTCAAAACGTAAGACCACTTTTCGGAGCCATATGAAAGCATGG
>NW_024721218.1:0-8362 GCF_018991925.1 Homarus americanus | reverse complement strand
GCACCGCTTCAGTGCCATGACCCGGGGTGTGAGTGCCGGGCACCCCTTCAGTGCCATGAGTCGGGGTGTGAGGGCCGGGCACCCTTTCAGTGCCATGAATCGGGGTGTAGGGCCTGGCACCACTTTAGGTACATGACCCGGGGTGTGAGGGCCGGGCAAACCATCAGTGCCATGGCCACGGGTGTGAGGGCCGGGCACCTCATCAGTGCCATGACCCGGGATGTGACGGCCGGGTACCCCTTCAGTGACATGACCCGGAGTGTGAGGGCCTGGCACCCCTTTAGTGACATGACCCGGGGTGTGAGGGCCGGGCACCCTTTCAGCACCATGACCCTGGGTGTGAGGGCTGGACACCCCTTCAGCACCATGACCAGGTGTGTGAGGGCCGGGCACCCCTTCAGTTCCATGAACCGGGGGGTGAGGGCCGGGCACCCCTCCAGCACCATGGCCTGGGGTGTGAGGCCCGGGCACCCTTCCAGCACCATGGCCCGGGGTGTAAGGGACGGGCACCCCTTCAGTGTCAAGAACCGGGGTGTCAGTGCCGGACATCCCTCCAGCCCCATGACCCGGGGTGTGAGGGCTGGGAACCCCTTCAGCCCCATGACCCGTGGTGTGAGGGCCGTGCATACCTTCAGTGCCATGGCCAGGGGTGTGACGGCCGGGCACCGCTTCACTGCCATGAGCCGGGGTGTGGGGCGGGCACCCCTTCAGTGTGTCATGGTCCGGGCATCAGGACAGGGCCCCCCTTCAGTGCCATGAGCCGGGGTGTGAGGGCCGGGCACCCCTCTAGTACCATGAAAAGGGGTGTTAGGGCCGGGGACCCCTACAGAGCTATGAACCGGGGTGTGAGGGCCGCGCACCCTTTCACATGACACGGGTGTGAGGGCCGGGCACCCTTTCAGTGCCATGAATCGGGGTGTGATGGCCGGGCAGCCCTTCAGCTCCATGACCTGTGATGTGAGGACCGGGAACCGGTTCAACCCCATGACCCGGTTAGTGACGGCCGGGCACCCCTTTAGGTCCATGACCCGGGGTGTGAGGGCCGTGCACCCCTTTAGTGACATGACCCGGGGTGTGAGTGCCGGGCACTATTTCAGTGCCATGAAATGGGGTGTGAAGGCCGGGCAACCCTACAGTGCTGTGAACCGGGGTGTGAGGGCCGGGCACCCTTTCACATGACCCGGGTTGTGAGGGCCGCGCACCCCTTCAGTGCCATGAATCGGGGTGTGAGGGCCGGGCACCCCTTCAGCACCATGACCCGGGGTTTGAGGGCCGGGCTCGATTTCAGTGCCATGAATCGGGGTGAGAGGGCCGGGCACCCCTCCAGCACCATGACCTGGGGTATGAGGGCCGAGCACTCCTTCAGTGCCATAACCCGGGGTGTGAGGGCCGGGCACATTTTCACTGACATGACCCGGGGTGTGAGGGCCGGGCACCCCTTCAATGACATGACCCGGGGTGTGTGGGCAGGGCACCCTTTCTTTGCTATGACCCGGGGTGTGAGGGCCGGTCACCCCTTCAGCCCCATGACCCGGGGTGTGAGGGCCGGTCACCCCTTCAGCCCCATGACCCGGGGTGTGAGGGCCGGTCACCCCTTCAGCCCCATGACCCGGGGTGTGAGGCCCGGGCACTCGTTTAGGTCTATGACCAGGGGTGTGAGGGCCGGACACTCGTTTAGCTCTATGACCACGGGTGTGAGGGCCGGGCACACCTTCAGTGCCATGGCCAGGGGTGTCACGGCCGGGCACCTCATCAGTGCCATGACCCGGGATGTGAGGGCCGGGTACCTCTTCAGTGACATGACCTGGAGTGTGAGGCAGGCACCCTTTCCAGTGCCATGAATCCAGGGGTGCGTCTCAGGCACCCCGCCTGCTCCAAGACCCGTATGTGAGGGCCAGGCACCCTCCAACACCATAGCCAGGGTGTGAGGACCAGGGCACCCCTTCAGCACCATGGCCCAGGGGTGATGACAGCCAGGCGCTTCAGTGCCTGACCCAGGGTGTGAGGGCCAGAGCTTGCTCCAGTGCCATGAGTCGGGGGTGTGAGGCCGGGCACCCTTTCAGTGCCATGAGTCGGGGTGTAGGGCCGGGCACCACTTTAGGTACATGACCAGGGGTGTGAGGGCCGGGCAAACCTTCAGTGCCATGGCCACGGGTGTGAGGGCCCGGCACCTCATCAGTGCCATGACCCGGGATGTGAGGGCCAGGTCTCCCTTCAGTGACATGACCCGGAGTGTGAGGGCCTGGCACCCCTTTAGTGACATGACCCGGGGTGTGAGGGCCGGGCACCCCTTCAGCACCATGACCCTGGGTGTGAGGGCCGGGCACCCCTTCAGCACCACGACCCGGTGTGTGAGGGCCGGGCACCCCTTCAGTTCCATGAACCGGGTTGTGAGGGCCGGGCACCCCTTCAGTGACATGAACCGGGGTGTGAGGGCCAGGCGCCTTTCAGTGCCATGAAACGGGGTGGAAAGGCCAGGCATACCTCCAGCACCATGTCCCGGGGTATGAGGGCCGGGCACCCCTTCAGTGCGATGTCCCTGGGTGTAAGGGCCGGGCACCCTTTCAGTGACATGAACCGGGGTGTGAGGGCCAGGCACCCCTTCAATGACATGACCCGTAGTGGATTGGCCGGGCACCCTTTCAGTGCCATGACCAGGGGTGTGAGGGCAGGTCACTCCTTCAGTGCCATGACCCGGGGTGTGAGGGCCGGGCACCCCTTCAGCCCTATGACCCGGGGTGTGATGGCCGGGCACCCGTTTAGGTCTATGACAAGGGGTGTTAGGGCCGGGCACACCTTCAGTGCCATGTCCAGGGGTGTGACGCCCGGGCACCGCTTCAGTGCCATGACCTGGGTTGTGAGGGCCGGGAACCCCTTCAGTGACATGACCCGGGGCATCAGGGCCGGGCGCCCCTTCAGTGCCATGAAACGGGGTGTGAGGGCCGGGCTCGATTTTAGTTCCATAAATCGGGGTGTGAGGTCCGGGCATCCCTCCAGCACCATTACCCCAGGTATATGGGCCGGTCACCCCTTCAGTGCTATGACCCGGGGAGTGAGGGCCGGGCACCCTTTCAGTGACATGACCCGGAGTGTGAGGGCCGGGCACCCCTTCAAAGACATAAAAACATAAGAACATAAGAATGGAGGAAACTGCAGCGGGCCTATTGGCCCATACTGGGCAGTCCCGTTTACACCCAACCCCTATTGCTCATATGAGCATCCAACCTATGTTTGAAGCAATTCAGCGTATTCGAGTTAATGATGATATTTGGTAACTTGTTCCATTCATCCACTACTCTGTTTCCAAACCAGTGTCTACCTATTTCACGCCTAAATCTAAATTTGTCTAATTTAAATCCATTGTTACGAGTTCGCTCCTGGTTGGATAATTTGAGTACCTTTGTAATGTCCCCTTTGTTTAGCCCTGTCTTCCACTTATACACCTCTATCATGTCGCCCCTCGCTCTACGTCTCTCGAGGGAGTGCAAATTAAGATGCTTTAACCTGTCTCTATACTCAAGGTTCCTAATGCCCGGGATTAGTCTTGTCATTCTCCTCTGAATTCTTTCCAAGGATTCTATATCCATTCTGTAATACGGTGACCAGAACTGAACTGCGTAATCCAGGTGTGGTCTCACAAGAGTAAGATACAGTTTTAGGATGACCTCGCTAGTCTTGTAACTAACACTCCTTTGTATGAACTCAAGTACTTTATTAGCCTTGTTACGAGCAAAAACACATTGTTTACTTGGCTTAAGGTTCCTACTTATCATTACTCCTAAATCTCTCTCGCAGTCGGATTTCTCTATGGCATCGTTGTTCATCTGGTATCTGGTTTTCCTGTTTACATCTCCAATACTGAGTACTTTACATTTGTCCACGTTGAATTTCATCTGCCATTTTTCAGACCATTCGAAAAATTTGTTTAGATCTTCTTGTAGTTTTGTGGAGTCCTCGTCAGATTTAATAACACGTCCTATTTTAGTGTCATCAGCAAATTTGCTTATGTTGCTGTCTATGCCGATATCTATGTCGTTTATGTATATAATAAACAATAATGGTCCAAGTACTGAGCCTTGGGGAACTCCACTTGTGACGTTGCTCCAATGGGACTTAGTGCCGTTAATGCTCACTCGCTGTTTCCTGTCCTGTAACCACGCCCTAATCCATTTACGATGTCACCTTGATGCCATGAGCTTCTTACCTTCTAATTAGTCTTTCGTGGGGACCTGTCGAAGGCTTTGCTAAAGTCGAGATATACTACATCATAATTGTGCCCTCGTCCACTGATTCGAAAAAACTGATGAAAAAGAAGAATTTTAATAGATTAGTTAGGCAAGAACGTCCGCTTGTGAAGCCATGCTGGGAATCATTGATCAATCGGTGCTTCCAGGTGATTCTGAATAGAGTTTGAAATGATTGCTTCCCAGTAATTTGCCTACTATTACGTTAGGACTGATTGCCAGTAGTTAGAGGATAGCATTCATCCCCTTCTTGAAAATCGGTATTACATTCGCTATCCTCCAGGATTCTGGTACTACACCTGTTTTTAAGGACATGTTAAACAACTTTGCTAAGGGCATACTAAGCTCTTCCTTACATTCCTTTAATACTCTGGCAAATATCTCATCGGGACCAGGTGACTTATTAGGCTTTAGTTTGTCTATTTGCTTACTAACATCGTTACTGGTCACTACTATCTCACTTAATTTGTTTTCTTCACTATCTCTGAATAGAATCGGTGCCTCGGGTATCATGTTTAAATTTTCGGTGGTGAAAACTGTTGAAAAATATTTATTCAAATTATTGCTCATTTCTCCGTCGTTATCAGTGAGCTCGTCGGAGTCTGACCGTATTGGTCCAATCTTTTCTCATGTTTTAGTTTGATACATTTGGTAGAATCCTTTGGGGTTTGTCTTCGCCTCCCTTGCTATCCTTACCTCATTATTCCTCTTTGCTTTCCTTATCTCGGTTTTAACTCTACTCGCCAATACCCTATAATAGTCCCGGAGGTGAATTTCGCCACGATTTATCCTTCTCCCTATAGCCTTCCTTTGGCCAATGATGTTCTTTAAATAATTATTTATCCATTTTGGGTCATTGTTGTCTGATCTGAGTTTTTTGTATGGTATGTTCTGCCTTTGTGCATTAAATAACTCACTATGTAAATTGTCGTGGAACTCGGCAATCTCAGATCTCGTTATCAGGTCGGTGTCATCTGTCAGGTTCACGGCCAAGCGCGACACCCCCATACTCAGCTGCCTCTTTAAACTGTCAAAGTTTGCCCTTCTGAAATCTGGTACTTTAGTGGAATTTTCCTTACGTCTGCCCTGAAAATCTAACTGGAATCGAATTTCTTTGTGATAGCTGTTTGCAAGTTCGTTCCCTACCTCGACATTGCTAATGAGGTTTTCTCTGTTCGTCAGAACTAAATCCAGTATATTGTTACCCCGTGTGGGTTCGGTTATATGTTGACTTAGGAAACAGTCCTGGATCGTCTCGAGAAAATCCTCTGATTCTGAGTTACCCGTAAGGACAGTCCAATCTATTTGGCCAAGGTTAAAGTCGCCTACTATACAGACTTTGTTGTGTATGGAAGCCCTGCGCATTTCATCCCAGATAAGTCGCTCATTGACGCTATCAAGATTGGGGGGTCTATATATTACCCCTGTGATTAATTTTTCCCGACTTTCGCTTAATTCTATCCAAATTGTTTCTGCATTCCTCTCAGTTTTTATTTCCTTATTTATTTCACACTTCAGATTATCCCTAACATAGATTGCTACTCCGCCTCCTTTCCTGGTCTGCCTATCGGTATGGAACAGTTTGTAACCCGCAATTTGGTATTCGACTGGTAATTCACGTGTGTCTATGTTGATCCATGTTTCAGTGAATGCAATTTTATCGATTTCTTCGGTACATACCAAGGCCTTAATATCATCCATTTTGTTTCTCATACTTCTACTGTCCGCGTAGTATACATTTAAGTTAGTCGTGTTCTGAGTCCTTCCCTTACCGCGTTTAATTTTAAACTCCCTGTCTAATTAATTTTGTCATCATTCCTAACACTATTTCCCTGTAATCTTTCGCCTTGTTTACCCGCTCCCACTGCAGTCTCCTCCACCCCCGTGCTCCCATGTTTTCTTAGCAGTTTAAAGACTTCGATATCTTTTGAACTGCCCCGTCTAGAGCCCCAGCCAGGGTTGCTACTCCATCCCTAGACAGGTGCACCCCATCCCTAGCATAAAGATCCCTTCTGCCATAGAAGTTGTCCCAGTTGTCAATGAATGGGACTGATATTGACTTGCAATATCTGTCAAGACGGTCGTTAACACCAACTGCCCTTGACAACCATTCACTGCCAACTCTCCTTCTAGGCAGGACACAGCATATGATAGGGATCCCTCCCTTAGTCCTAATACGATCTATGGCTGCCTTGAACTTATCAAGAAGTTCCTCGCTCCTACACCGGCCAATATCATTGCCTCCTGCACTGAGGCAGATAATGGATTTGTTCCCATTACCAGACAAGATATTGTCCATCCTATCAACTATATCCCCCACCCCGGCTCCTGGCAAACACACCCTCATCCTATTTTTGATTTTTCACAAAAGGCCCTGTCCATGTACCTTACCTGTGAGTCACCAACAATTAAAGTTTTTATACCTTCCTTGTCATCCCTGCCCCTGACTGTACTAACGTCCAATTCGTCTATCAAGGGACTGAACGGGTTGGTACACTTAGCTGTTGTTGTCGTTGTTGTTGTATCCTTCGAGTGCTTCTTCACCACCAGCTTGGTCCTCCCTCTACTCACGACTTTCCATTCATTTGATTTTTCGTCAGACACTGGCTTTACTCGTCCAGCCTCTCCTTTTAACTTCGCCAGCTCTTTCCTTAAGAGTGTGTGGGCCGGGCACCCGTTCAGTGCCATGACCCTGGGTGTGAGGGCAGGTGACTCCTTCAGTGCCATTACCCGGGGTGTGAGGGCCGGGCACCCTTACAGCACCATGACCCGGGGTGTGAGGGCCGGGCTCGATTTCAGTGCCATGAATCGGGGTGTGAGGGCCGGGCACCCCTATAGCACCATGAAACGGGGTATAAGGGCCGGGCACCCCTTCAATGACATGACCCGGGGTGTGTTTGCCAGGTACCCTTTCAGTGCCATGACCTGGGGTGTGAGGGCCGGGCACCCGTTTAGGTCTATAACCAGGGGTGTGAGGGCAAGGCACACCTTCAGTGCCATGGCCAGGGGTGTGACGGCCGGGCACCCCTTCAGTGACATAACCCGTGGTGTGAGGGCCGGGCACTATTTCAGTGCCATGAAATGGGGTGTGAAGGCCGGGACACCTTACAGTGCTGTGAACCGGGGTGTGAGGGCCGGGCACCCCTTCACATGACCCGGGGTGTGAAGGCCGGGCACCATTTAAGTGCCATGAATCGGGGTGTGAGGGCCGGGCACCCCTTCAGCTCCATGACCCGTGGTGTGAGCGCCGGGAACCGCTTCAACCCCATGGCCTGTGGTGTGAGGGCCGGGCACCCCTTTAGGTCCATGACCCGGTGTATGTGGGCCGTGCACCGCTTCAGTGACATGACCCGCGGTGTGAGGGCCAGGCACCCCTTTAGTGACATGTCCCGGGGTGTGAAGGCCGGGCACCCCTCCAGCACCATGACCCGGAGTGTGATGGCCGGGCACCCCTTCAGTGACATGACCCGGGGTGTGAAGGCCGGGCACCCTTACAGCACCATGACCCGGGGTGTGAGGGCCGGGCTCGATTTCAGTGCCATGAATCGGGGTGTGAGGGCCGGGCACCCCTCTAGCACCATGACACGGGGCATAAGGGCCGGGCACCCCTTCAATGACATGACCCGGTGTGTGTTTGCCGGGTACTCTTTCAGTGCCATGACCCGGGGTGTGAGGTCCGGGCACCCGTATAGGTCTATATCCAGGGGTGTGAGGGCCGGGCACACCTTCAGTGCCATGGCCAGGGGTGTGACGGCCGGGCACCCCTTCAGTGACATGACCCGGGGTGTGAGGGCCGGGCACTATTTCAGTGCCATGAAATGGGGTGTGAAGGCCGGGCAACCCTACAGTGCTGTGAACCGGGGTGTGAGGGCCGGGCACCCCTTCACATGACCCGGGGTGTGAGGGCCGGGCACCCCTTCACATGACACGGGGTGTGAGGGCCCGGCACCCTTTGAGTGCCTTGAATCGGGGTGTGAGGGCCGGGCACCCGTTCAGCACCATGACCTGGGGTATGAGGGCCGAGCATCCCTTCAGTGCTATGACCCGGGGTGTGAGCGCCGGGCACCCTTTCAGTGACTAGACCCGGGGTGTGAGGGCCGTGAACCCCTTCAATGACA
>NW_024721217.1:0-6110 GCF_018991925.1 Homarus americanus | reverse complement strand
GGGATATGTTATACTCGTTGAGGGGACTTTGTTATACTCGTCTAGTGGGCTTTGTTATACTAGGATCAGAGGACTTTGTTATACTCGATCAGGAGACTTTGTCTTACTCGATCAGGGCCCTTTGTTATATTCGACCAGGGGACTTTGTTGAAATCGATCAGGGGACTTTGTTATGCTCGATCTGGGGACTTTGTTATACTGGGCCAGGAGACGTTGTTTTACTCGATCAGGGGATATGATATACTCGATCATGGGACTTTGTTATACTCGTCCAGGGGGCTTTGTTATACTAGCATCAGGGGACTTTGTTATTCTCGACCAGGGGACTTAGTTATACTCGACCAGAGGCCTTTGTTATACTCGGTCAGGGACTATGTTATAATCGATCAGGGGACTTAGTTATGCTCGATCTGGGGACTTTGTTATACTGGGCCAGGAGACTTTGTTATACTCGATCAGGGGATATGTTATACTCGATCAGGGGTCTTTGTTATAGTCAAACAGGACCTTTGTTATACCTGACTGTAGGGACCTTTGTTATACTCGATCAGAGGTGATCTTTGTTATACTCGTCCAGGGCTTTGCTATACTCGATGAGGGGCTTTTGTTATACTCGATCAGGGGGCTTTGTTATACTCGACCAGGGGACTTTGTTATACTCGATCAGAGGACGTTGTTATACTCGACCAGAGGACTTTGTTATACTCGATCAGGGATATGTTATATTCGATCAGGGGACTTTGTTATACTTGATTATCGGACTTTGCTATACTCGACCAGGGGACTTTCTTATACTCGATCAAGGGACTTTGTTATACTCGACCAGGAGACTTTTTTATACTTGCCCAATGGACTTTGTTATACTCGATGAGGGGCCTTTGTTATACTCGATCAGGGAACTTTGTTATACCGGGACCAGGGACTCGGTTATACCAGATCAGGACTCCCTTGTTATAATTTCGGGGCCGTAATTCCTATTATAATTTGTCCAGGGGGGCTTTGTTATAATTTCGGTCAGAGGACCTTGTTTTTATACTCAATCAGCGGACTTTGTTATACTCGATCAGGGGACTTTGTTATACTCGTCTAGGGGGCTTTTTTATACTCGTTCAGGGGACTTTGTTATACTCGATCAGAGGACTTTGTCTTACTCGATCAGGGCCCTTTGCTATACTCGACCAGGGGACTTTGTTATAATCGATCAGGGTACTTTGTTATGCTCGATATGGGGACTTTGTTATACCGGGCCAGGGGACTTTTGGTACTGCATCAGCGGACTTTAAGTTATACTGGACCATAGTCTTTTTATAATTGGATCGGGGACTCTCGTTATAATTTCGATCAGGGGACTTTAATATACTCGACCAGGGGGCTCAAAGGAAATTTTGATCACCGACCTTTTGTTAAGGCACTAATAAGGGGACTTTGTTATTCTCGATAAGGGGAATTTGTTATACTCGATGAGGGGCCTTTGTTATACTTGATCTGAGGACTTTGTTATACTCGATCAGGGGACTTTGTTATACTGGACCAGGGGACTTTGTTATACTCGATCAGGGGACTTTGTTATACTCGATCAGGGGACTTTGTTATACTCGTCCAGGGGGCTTTGTTATACTAGGATCAGGGGACTTTGTTATACTCGATTAGGGGACTTTGTCTTACTCGGTCAGGGCACTTTGTTATAATCGACCAGGGGACTTTGCTATTCTCAATCTGGGGACTTTGTTATAGTGGGCCAGGAGACGTTGTTATACTCGAGCAGGGATATGTAATACTCGATCAGAGGCCTTTGTTATACTAGATCAGGGGACTTTGTTATACTCGATTAGGGGCCTTTTTTGGACTCGATCAGGGGCCTTTCTTATACTCGATCAGGAGACTTTATTATACTCGATCAGGGGACTTTCTTATACCCGAGCAGGGGGCTTTGTTATACTCGATCAGGGGACTTTGTTATACTCGATCAGGAGACTTTGTTCTACTCGATCAGGGGATATGTTATACTCGATCAGGGGACTTTGTTATACTGGACCAGGGGACTTTCTTATACTCGACCAGGGGACTTTGTTATACTCGATCAGGGGACTTTGTTATACACGTCCAGGGGGCTTTGTTATACTAGGATCAGGGGACTTTGTTATACTCGATTAGGGGACTTTGTCTTACTCGATATTGGCCCTTTGTTATACTCGACCAGAGGACTTTGTTATAATCGATCAGGGGACTTTGTTATGCTCGATCTGGGGACTTTGTTATACTGGGCCAGGAGACGTTGTTATACTCAAGCAGGGGATATGTTATACTCGGTCAGGGGACTTTGTTATACTGGACCAGGGGACTTTGTTATCTTCGATCAAGAGGCTTTGTTATACTCGATCAGGGGACTTTCTATACTCGACCAGGGGACTTTGTTATACTCGATCAGGGGACTTTGTTATACACGACCAGGGGACTTTTTTATACTTGACCAATGGATTTTGTTATACTCGATGAGGGGTCTTTGTTATGCTCGATCTAGGCACTTTGTTATACTTGAGAAGGGGACTTTGTTATACTCGATCAGGGGACTTTTTTTATACTGACCAGAGGACTTTGTTATACCTCGATCAGGGATGTTATACCTGATCAGGAACTTTGGTTATACCCAACCAGAGGACCCTTGTTATACTGATCAGGACTCCTTTGTTATACTCAATCAGGACTCGGTTATACCGGATTAGGGCCTTGTTATACCTGATGAGGGGAAGCTTTGTTATACCCATGATGAGACTTCTTATACTCGAGCAAGGCCTTTGCTATACTCGATCAGGGGACTTTGTTATACTCGATCAGAGGCTTTTGTTATACTCGATCAAGGACTTTGCTATACTCGATCAGGGGACTTTGTTATACTCGATCAGGGGACTTTGTTATACTCGACCAGGGGCCTTTTTTATACTTGACCAATGGACTTTGTTATACTCGATGAGGGGCCGTTGTTATACTCGATCTAGGGACTTTGTTATACTCGATCAGGGGACTTTCTTATACTGGAGCAGGGGGCTTTCTTATACTCGATCAGGGGACTTTGTTATACTTGATTAGGAGGCTTTGTTATACTCGATCAGGGGACTTTCTTATACTCGATCAGGGGATATGTTATAGTCAATCAGGGAACTTTGTTATACTCGATTAGGGGCCTTTGTTATACTCGATGAGGGGGCTTTGTTATACTTGACCAGGGGTCTTTGTTATACTCGATCAGGGAACATTGTTATACTCGACCAGGCAACTTTTTTATAATTAATCAGGGAACTTTGTCATACTCGATCAGTTGACTTTCCTATATTTGATCAATGGACTTTGCTATACTCGATGAGGGGGTTTTGTTATAAACGATGAGGGGACTTTGTTGAAATGGCTCAGGACTTTGTTGAGTACCGTTTAGGATTTGTTTTACCCGGCGAGTATTCTGCTACCCAGACCGCTTATCTATATATTCATTAAAGTGGGACTATTATACTCGATCAGGGGACTTTATTATACTCGATGAGAGGACTTTGTTATACTCGATTAGAAAACTTTGTTTTACTCGACCAGGGGATTTTGTTATACTCGATCAAGGGACTTTGTTATATTCGATTAGGGGAATTTGTTATACTCGATAAGGGGACTTTGTTATACTCGATCAGAGGATTTTGTTATACTCGATTAGAAAACATTGTTATACTCGACCAGGGGATTTTGATATACTCGATCAAGGGACTTTGTTATATTCGATAAGGGGAATTTGTTATACTCGATCAGGGGACTTTGTTATACTCGATCTGGGGACTTTGTTATACTTGATTAGGGGACTTTGTTATACTCGATCAGGGGACTTTGGTATACTCGATCAGAGGACTTTGTTATACTCGATTAGGGGATTTCTTATATTCGATCAGGGGACTTTGTCATACTCGGTTCAGCGGACTTTGTTATACTTGTCCAATGGGCTTTGTTATACTAGGATCAGGGGACTTTGTTTTACTCGATGAGGGGACTTTGTCTTACTCGATCAGGGCCCTTTGTTATAATCGACCAGGGGACTTTGTTATACTCGATCAGAGGACTTTGTTATGTTCGATCTGGGACTTTGTTATACTGGACCAGGGGACTTTGTTATACTTGATCAGGAGACTTTGTTATACTCGATCAGGGGACTTTGTTATACTCGTCCAGGGGGCTTTGTTATACTAGGATCAGGGGACTTTGTTATTCTCGACCTAGGATCCTTTGTTATCCCCGCCCAGAGCTCCTTTTGTTATACTGACCAGGTACTTTGTCATACCAATCAGACTTTGTTATAAATTCTGTCAGACACACATGTCGTCCAGGGGCTTTGTTAGTACTCCCGGTTAGGGGACTTTGCGTTATATCTCGATCAGGACGGTCTTACTCGATCAGGGCCCTTTGCTATACTCGACCAGGGACTTTGTTATAATCGATCAGGACTTTTGTTATGCTCGATCTGGGGACTTGCTATACTGGCCAGGAGACGTTGTTATAATTAGAGCAGAGGATATGTTATACCTGATCAGGACTTTTGTTATACTGACCAGGGACTTTGTTATACCTGACCAGCTTTGTTATACTCGATCAGAGGCTATATACTCGATCAGACGTTATACCTCTCACTCCAGGGACTTTGTTAAACTCGGGATATGGACTTGCATACTCTCGACCACGGAAACTTTTATACTTGACCAATGGACTTTGTTATACTCGATGAGGGGCCTTTGTTATACTCGATCTAGAGACTTTGTTATACTCGAGAAGGGGACTTTTTTATACTCGACCAGAGGACTTTGTTTTACTCGCCCAGAGGACCTTGTTATACTCGATCAGGGAACTTTGGTATACTCAATCAGGGGACTTTGTTATACTCGATCAGGGGACTTTTGTTATACTCGATCAGGGGACTGTGTTATACTGGTCCAGGGGACTTTGTTATACTCGATCAGGGACTTTGTTATACTCGGTCAGGGGACTTTGTTATACTCGTCCAGGGGGCTTTGTTATACTCGGTCAGGGGACATTGTTATACTCGAACTGGGGACTTTGTCCTACTCGATCAGGGCCCTTTTCTATTCTCGTCCAGGGGACTTTGTTATAATCAATCAGGGGACTTTGTTATGCTCCATATGCGGACTTTATTATACTGGGCCAGGGGACTTTTTTATACTCGATCAGCGGACTATGTTATACTGGACCATGGGACTTTTTTATACTCAATCAGGGGACTTTTGTTATACTCGATTAGGGGACTTTGTTATACTCGACAAGGGGCCTTTGTTATACTCGATCACCGGACTTTGTTATATTCGTTAAGGGGACTCTGTTATACTCGATAAGGGGAATTTGTTATACTCGATGAGGGGCCTTTGTTATACTCGGTCTGAGTACTTTGTTATACTGGACCAGGGGACTTTGTTATACTCGATCAGTGGACTTTGTTATATTCGACCAGAGGACATTGTTATACTCGATCAGGGGATAGGTTTTACTCGATCAGGTGACTTTGTTATACTTGATTAGGGGACTTTCTTATACTCGATCAGGGGACTTTGTTATACTCGATCAGAGGACTTTTTTATACTCGATCAGGGGATATGTTATACTCGATCAGGGGACTTTGTTGTCCTCGGTTCAGGGGACTTTCGTATACTTGTCCAGTGGGCTTTGTTATAATAGGATCAGGGGACTTTGTTTTACTCGATCAGGGGACTTTGTCTTGCTCGATCAGGGCCCTTTGTTATACTCGACCAGGGGACTATGTTATAATCGATCAGGGGACTTTGTTATACTCGATCAGGGGACTTTGTTATACTGGACCAGGGGACTTAGTTATACCCGATCAGGGGACTTTGTTATACTCGATCAGGGGACTTTGTTAAACTCGCTCAGAGGCCTTTGTAATACTCGGTCAGGGGAATTTGGTATACTCGATCAGGTGGATATGTTATACTCGATCAGGGGACTTTGTTATACTGGAACAGGGGACTTTGTTATCATCAATCAGGAGGCTTTGTTTTGCTGGACCAGGGGACTTTGTTGTACTGGAACAGGGTGTATAGATATGTACATAC
>NW_024721216.1:0-6451 GCF_018991925.1 Homarus americanus | reverse complement strand
GCATTAAAAGGTTACAAACAGTACAAAATATAGCCCTCAGATTTATATATAACATAAAATATACAGACCACATCAATAATGAACAGCTACACAAGAGAGCAAACCTCTTAGCAATCAATGTAGATATACACAACAAAGCTGTAAATATTTGGAAAAAAGTGACTGAACTTAACACAGAAACATATCAAAACTGGATAAATAATATAGACAACGAAGGATTCCAAGAACACAGTTGGTTTAAATCAGCCAGGAAGAAAGTAATTGAACCATCTCCTGCCCCAATATACACATAAAACATTAATAGAGAGAATAAAAGATGAGAGTGACCTACCAGCTCCACAAGAACCTGGTAGGCCTCTCCATACAGTGTACCTTTAGACTAACATAACTAATATTTAACATTTAACATTTAACATTGAACTAACATCTTAGTAAGAGAAAAAAAAAAAAAAAAAAAAAATGACTACCCTCCCAGCTACACAAGGACCGGGCGGCTCACTAACTCCAAAAAAAAAAAAAAAAAAAAAATATATATATATATATATATATATATATATATATTAATAATACTAATAATAATAATGTGATTACCCTCTCAGTTATATCAGCCAGGAAGAAGTAATTGAACCACCTCCTGCCTCAATATACACATTTCTACATAAAACATTACTAGAGGAATAAAGATGAGAGTGACCAACCAGCTCCACTAAGAACCTGGCAGGCCTCTCCATACAGTGTACCTTTAGACTAACACAACTAACACTTAACTAACAATCAAAAAAAAAAAAGAAAAAGTGGTCAGGACTACTCCTCCCAGTTACACAAGGACTCAAGGGCCTAATAACTCCAACAATAACAAAATAATAATAATAAGCAGCATTATATAAATAAACCAATAGATTACAAAGGTCTGACGACCCAAGGGAGCAGAACAAAGACAAAACACCAATAAGAAAGATGAAGCGATCTGGTTGAGCCCAGATTCTTTCTACTCCTACTGTATTTCAGTTTCACCACTTTTTCTTCAATTCCTAATAATCTTCTTTCACCTCTTAACTAATGACTTCGTATCGTATCGTATAACAAAGTCCCCTGATCGAGTATAACAAAATCCCCAGATCGAGTATAACAAAGGCCCCTCATCGAGTATAACAAAGTCCATTGGTCAAGTATAAAAAAGTCCCCTGGACGAGTATAACAAAGTCCCCACATCGAGTATAACAAAGTCTGACCTGTGGTGACCTACCGCTCTTTCGACCTACACCAACCAGCAAGCAACACCTCCTCCTCCTCCTCCTGCCTGGCGGCCCTCGCTCCCGCCGGCGAGCATGGCGACCCACAAGCTGGTCCTCCTCTGAGCACCCTCACCAACCAGCTCTCTCTACATCACGCTTGTAACCATGCTGCCTTCCCAGCAACAAGCTGCATTGTACATCCAATACAACATGTATATAGAGAGCACATTGTGAGTTTCCTTTCTCCATCCCATCCTGAGTGTGAACCTACTGTATATCTCGTACCCCACAATGGTGACCCCCGGAGATTCGCACGCACACAGGATGGAGGAGAAACCGATCACTCTCCCAGTCTTCAAGCAACATGGAAGACTGGCTTATCCACACAGAAGCAGCTCTAATCGGCTCTACAGCTACTGTCTCTACACCGCACGTTAGACACCCTAGAGCAGCTCTGCGACTCTAAGCAGACAGCCGCTCCTCTTCCTGCCCCAAGCACCACGTCCTACCGACCCCAACACACCCGTCCTGCCTCAGACGCCGCCCCCAGCCCAGCAGTACCCCCTACCGCTCCTCCTGACGCGGCCCCTGCTCCTGACGCGGACCCACACACCCCTCTTTTCTCCCTCAGGTACCCCCTGCTACTGTCCTGCACCCTGCTGCTGTCGTGGACCTAGCTGCTGTCATGGACTCTCCTCCGCTCCTGCTGACGCAGCCCCTGCTCCTGACCCAGGCCCACACACCCCAGCAGGCGCATCTGACGACTCTGTACCTGCCGTGAGGGAAGCACAACATTCATCGCCTCCAAAACCCTCCTTGTCCCTCTCTCCTCCCACAGATCTCGTGTATCTAGACAAATTTGCCACCCCTAGCGGCCGGCTAATCCACGCCCTCGCCGTTATGTCTCACATGTGGCATGTACCGCCCGTTCTGCCTCACATGTTCCATGCAACCCTGCAGACAACAAGTCTCCTACACCGCCTGGAGGGAAGGGGGAATATTGTAGTGGATTCCTCCCCTACAAACGCTTGTCGCTGAGTAGCCGACCCCGCGAATTCCCCAGTGTATGCCTCGTGGTCTAGGTCAACCAGCGCCGCCTTACATGACGGAGGTCAACTATTAAGCCACGCCTACCTCCGCTATATAAGACCTGACCTCGTGGTGACCTACCGCTCTTTCGACCTACACCAACCAGCAAGGCAACACCTCCTCCTCTTCCTCCTGCCTGGTGGCCCTCGCTCCCGCCGGCGAGCATGGCGACCCACAAGCTGGTCCTCCTCTGAGCACCCTCACCAGCCAGCTCTCTCTACATCACGCTTGTAACCACGCTGCCACTTCCCAGCACCAAGCTGCATTGTACATCCAATACAACACCTGTGGCGTCCCCCAAGGCACCAAGATGGGACCACTCTGCTTCCTTATGCTCATCAATGATGCCCTAAGAGAAACCCCTGCTCGCTGGAAATATGTCGACGACTCCACCATTGGGATCAGCGTCAACAATTCTGCTCTCGACTATACCGCCCTTCAGGATTTATTGAACAGTCTCCAAAACTGGGCCACCAACAACCATGTCACCATCAACCATACCAAGACCATGGTTATGCACATCAACCTCTCCTCCGACATTGTCCCACCTCCTACCATTACTTTAGGTCCGAACATACTCCAGGTAGTAGATTCCACGAAGCTCCTCGGCGTCACCATAGACAACAAACTAAATTGGAAACCACACGTCAGTGAAGTTGTCAAATCCTCCAGTTTCCGTCTCCACCTCCTCCGCCGACTCAAGTCCCTCAGGTTCCTGCACCCGAGCTCCTCAGTGTTTACACAACATTCATACTTCCCAAGCTCACCTATGCCTCCCCCTACCTGGTCTTCCTCCCTAAATGCCACACAACGTAAACACCTAGAAAAAGTGCAAAAGAGGGCATGCAAGATTATTCTCTCCCCTTCCTACTCCACATATCAAGAAGCGCTCAACACACTGACCCTTTCGACTCTCACTGACCATCACCACGACCTCATCTGCAAATTTGGTAAGAAGCTTCTACACCATCCTCGACACCGGCTCCTACTACCACCTGAGATCCCTAGCCCGAGAATTGCTGTTCGACACCACAACCGCATCCAGCCCATACCTGCACGAACTGATCGCTATAAGAACAGCCCAGTCCCAACCATTGTAAAAATTATCAATAACTTGTAATAAACCAGTGTATTCACTCCCAGTAAATACTACTTCTTGCACTGTCACTATGTTGAAATGCACTGTAGTTTGAGCTTTTCCCCATCTAGTTATTATATATCTTATTTGTATCACTTATGTTACTTGTATATTATTTGTAATTCGAAACCCATTCCCCAAATATGTAACTGTATATTTTCAGCCTTCTGGCTGCCAAGCTCTTCAATAAACCGTTAATTATTATTATTATTATTATTATTATTACAACATGTATACAGAGAGCACATTGTGAGTGTCCTTTCTCCATCCCATCCTGAGTGTGAACCTCTACCTCGTACCCCACAACAATTCCTTTAGGATATGTGTGTGTATGTGAGGCTATCTTGTTCATTAACACAATAAATATCATTGGACCCAATACTCCTCCTTGGGGGGTGCCTAGTTCAAGTGCTTTTTCCTCAGACAAACATCCCTGATACCATACACAGGCTCTTCTTCCATGCAAGTAGTCACCTATCCAGTGTAACAACTTTCCTGATACCTCTAATGCAGCCAGTTCATTCATAACTACAGTACGTCATTGTGAGCTTTATCAAATGCTCCTTGTAAATCCACAAAAATTCTACATCTGCCTGCATCTTTTGATAGACATTCTGTAACACAGTTTACAGTAAAGTACCTTTCCCTTCCCAAAAAACAAATAAATTACATGACAGATTATCCCCCACAATATATAGAAGCTGTTTAATAATACTTTCTCCATCATCTTGGAAAGACAAGATGTTAAAGAAACGGTCCTGTATCCACCTGTTGCCTTAGGGACAGGAATGACTAGAATATTCGTTCACTGGGTGCGGGGCTGGCTCATCGCAAACAAACACTCTTAACCTGCGCTCGGAACCGAATCTTTATGACAACTTCTCAGATATTTGAACACTTCACTCAAACACGCGACACTCTACGTCACTGTCTCTTGTGCTGACGTTATGACGATCTACCTTGTCTCATGCTGAACTCCCGGCGTTGGTGGTTCCTTTGTTCCCCATGGTTGGTTGAGAATTCCTTCGACGCCCGCCTTGTTTTAACTGTAAACGCCTTAGTTAAGGACGTTCAGGTTACGGGCAAGTCGAAGGAATGATTGAAACCCGTCTTTTGACGCATTCATTATTTATTGATGTGGTCAAACCTGCAGAGGAGAAGGCGTTCATAATATTACAAGGTGATCCATCTGATACATAATTAGTTAGTCTCACACAATTTTATCTTAATTACAATTTATTAAACATACTGACATAACACAAAGTTCATAACTCTATTAATCTTAGCTTCGCTTCATTCTGCATTGTCTTACTACTCCAGGTTAGGCAGAAACGAGTAGGCGTAATTATTCAACAATATTTCAGTACCGAGGGTACCTCATCACTTAGGCTGTACTTACAAGTGCGGGTCAATGCAGATCAGTATGGTGTTCCAAGAGAAAACAGTATTATGTAAATCGTCCCAGCACAAATTCTCGGACAGAAGGCTGGTCTTCACAGCATCACTAGAGAAGGCGATCTGTCTCATGGAGGGCAGGCAGCCACCACCACCAGTCTAAGACAGTCCACCAGCAGAACCAGGACTTGTCTGTAAACACTTCTACATCTGGCGAGGTCACACGTCGAAAGATTTAATGGCATCACACGCCAGCACTGTAGCTGAAGCCAGCAGCATAACACCTATATATATATATATATATATATATATATATATATATATATATATATATATATATATATATATATATATATATATATATATATATATATATATATATATATATATATATATATATATATATATATATGTGTGTGTGTGTGTGTGTGTGAGTAACCGGTCGGAATTACTAGACTTTAATTCTCGCTTGACTTGGGGTTTATTAATTATTAGATGGAAACTGCAGTGGAAGCGCCCCTTTGAGAAAAAAAACCCGAACCAGCACAAGAACACTTTGAATTGAATAGAAACAGTTTATTTAGCCAGAAAAACACAGATACAGAGTGGATAATAATAACAATATTAACATGGCTGAGCCAGTTGAGAACCTGAGCTCTCTTTGAGGCACCTAATATACATTATACATTTATCTCAAGGAAGTATAATGTAACATTTAGTATCATCTGGAATAGTACAATAGCATGGTAGTAATAAGAACATCTCATAATGTTACCACGGTTATCACTTCAATATTTATTTATTTTATTATATATTATTTTTATTTTTATTTTTATTATTATTTTGTTTATTTATTTATTTATACATACATATACACATACATATACATACAGTATATACACACATATATATATATATATATATATATATATATATATATATATATATATATATATATATATATATATATATATATATATATATATATATATATATATATTATATATATATATATATATATATATATATATATATATATATATATATATATATATATAAGTAACTGTAGTGCGTGATCTAGGTATATGCTGATAACACAAAGGAAGAAGAAAACACAAAGTTCAGTCTGTACTCACTGAAGATGTGAATTACACAAAAGCGCTGGAACTTTGTGTTTCTTTTATCACTATATTATTATATATATATATATATATATATATATATATATATATATATATATATATATATATATATATATATATATATATATATATATATGTATATATATATATGCTGAGTAATTATTGTCAAGCAAGTGATTGATAAATTTGTAAACAAAGTGGGCACAGCAGTAAGTGTTAATATCCTCGTATTTAAAAAAATTCAATATAGCAAATTTTTCGTTTATGTGATCTGTATTTTCAAGTAGGTCATTGTTCATACAACTCTCTTGTGTGCAGTAACCAGAGATTATGTTTTTGAAGTGGAGGCCCCCATAGTGTGTGACAGTGTATCAGGTGTTGGTAAACAAGATCATGATAGATTTTTTTCATTGCTGTGAGAGTGAGTGACTGTCGAGTGTGATACATGATAC
>NW_024721215.1:0-21131 GCF_018991925.1 Homarus americanus | reverse complement strand
GGGGGCCCACCCAGGGAGGGATTCACCACTGTGAGGGTGTGGGACAGGACGGTCAGGGGTCTCGCCGACACTCACGTACGGAGGGCGAACTCTTGTCCGTGGACCCTGCCCCACACGCCATCCAAAGCGATGACACCCCAAGCAGAGGACCGGCTTTGATCCCGGCCGGGAAGGGCGGAAACTCAGATGGAACTAGAAAAATCCATCTGGACCACGACGGAAAATGAGACTCTACAGAGGAAACTCAGATGGGACTAGAAAAATCCATCTGGAATGCGTCAGGAACTGCCGCTCCACACAGAAGTTCAAGTGGAGGAAGTGAGGCACGCGACACACCGCGGCAGACCGCAGGACGGGACAGGAAACGCCAACCACCACATCTACTGCGTCGTCCACCCTGATGCTGGACACCGATTGATGGAGGTGGTGACGGACCACCCGCCACCCGGGATCTCGACGAATGCTGACGAGTTTTTGTTTTTGCCATTGTATCTTGTTAATAATTTCTGCTGCCTTTTTAGTATGTACAAATATTTCTTTTTGTTCACAAGTTGTATTTTGCCCCAACCTTCCCCCCCCCCCTTTTTTTTAAGCGGCCATGTATCTTATTATTATATATGGTGTATGTGCTGCCCTGCGCAAGAGTTTAACAGTTGAAGCAACAAGTATGTAAATATATTCCAGGCTTGAAGATACTAACGCTAGGGAACCTAAGCAGAAATAAGCCAGGGCAAGCAACACCATTGCATAACCTTTCAAACCTCCGACTGTGTACCCTCATTTAACTTCCTAAAGTGACGCTCTCCGACAAGCACCCGCCTAGGCGCTCTCTTTCCCCTTCATATCTACATCCATCTTTCCTTTTCCGTATATTTAGCGAGCCGCTTAAATTTTTAAATATTATCAGACTATGGTAGGATGTGAGGTGTATACTTTGCATCTCAGTAGCTATTTTCGCAGGATGTGCACTCGCTTTGTCACCCACTGTAAACATCCACTGTCTGGCATAGAAGCTTTGATCTTGGCGGGAGGTATAGTGAGCTTTGTCAGATCAAACTAGCGCCAGTAGAAAAACATACACCTATGAAATTGTTGTTTGTAAATGTGAGACTATGTTATCGCCCCAGGGATTATCTCTGATACCACACGTGATGTTGATGTCTATATGTGACATCAGTCTCTGTGGTGAAGCTTTGGTCTTGGCGGGAGGTGTAATGATTGTTTGTCAGACCAAAGCTTACACCCCAGAATTATGTCACATGTAACAGCAAGCACTACAGACCTCGTGGCACCACCACATCCCGGGTTGACACACCTCAGGTCGACCCTAGGGACTTGACCTCGTCCGCTAATGACTTGAGTTAGCCGAGTGACCTACAACCGCACCTAACCAAGACACCTGGGCAGGACGACACCTGCACACAGCCGTCCAGACCTGACACTAGGGAACCAGAATTCTCACCACCACTCGATCAGCTCTACCCGGCGTCATGACCTTAGTAATTCAAGGACCCGCTAATTAGCCAGCACTCCTGTTGACCCAACAACCCGGTCAAGACACACCCAGTTCAGTAGGAGAGGTCATTCCCCGGCTCGACCAATATATAGGGGCTGGAGCTCCTCTCACGCTTGAGAGAGTGTCTGTAACCAGGAAGGGCCAGCTACCAGGTCCCCGAGTCCCGCTCGAGAGAAGACCGCCACTAAGTGTAACGAAGTCTCAGCCCGGGTCCATCGACAAAGTGCTGTCAACTCCACGTGTAACAGTAAGTGCTGGCTGTGTAGTCTGTGGAAGTGTAGTGATCCCGAACCTCCCCAACGATCGACTTAGTGAAGTGCCCATTCTAGTTGTGAGGTTAGGTTATACGAGAATACCATAGTCTATCATAAATTGTGTACGAACCCCCCTATTAATCCCCCCCTATTGAACTAGTAAAATAAAGCTGTAACACGCATTGGTGTTTTATATACTACACTTGTACTGTGCCTGTGTTAATATACAGTGTTGACATCACACCCTCGAGACACGCTACCATTTCCTCCCGCTATAATACTCTACTACTATAAACTCCTACCTTACCTCTTCATAAGAACATAAGAACATAAGAAAGTGGGATACTGCAGGAGGCCGACTGGCCCATACAGGGCAGATCCCTTTCACACCCATCCCAGCACTTCCATGTGCCTATCCAACTTCGTCTTGAAGCTCCCTAGCGTCCCTGATCCTACTATAGCACTCGGTAGCCTATTCCACATATCCACAACTCTATTTCCAAACCAGTGCTTGCCTATATCCTTTCTGAATCGGAATTTATCTAATTTAAAGCCATTTGTTTTAGTTATTTTGTTATTACTGAGCTTCAGAACATCTTCTATTTTACCCTTGTTAATCCCACTTACCCACTTGTACACCTCTATCATATCTCCCCTAACTCTACGCCTCTCTAATGAATGTAAGCCTAAGCTTTTCAGTCTTTCTTCATATGGAAGGTTTCTAATATTATGGATCATTTTTGTCATTCTTCTTGTACTCTCTCCAAAGAATCTATGTCCATTCTATAACAAGGACACCAGAACTGAACCGCATAATCCATGTGTAGCCTCACTAATGCTAGGTAGTTTCAAGATAACGTCAGCAGTTCTGTTACTCACAGACCTAGATATGAACCCAAGAATCCTGTTTGTTCGTTAAGTAACACTAATACATTGTTTTCTAGGTTTCGACGCTACAATAAATACACCCAGATCTTTTTCAAACTGAGTTTTCTATTTCCGTGTTACCTAGTTTATACTTAACGTTTGTATTCGCCTTCCCTATCTGTAGTACCTTGCATTTATCAGTATTAAAATTCATTTGCCAGTCTACTGACCACTCATGTAAGGTATCTAGATCTCTTTGAAGGTGTTCAAAGTCACTGTCTGAATTTATCACTCTCCCCATTTTGGTATCATCTGCAAATTTACTAATCCTACTAGTTATGCCTAAACAAGATCATTAATGAATATAACAAACAGCAGAGGGCCTAATACAGATCCCTGGGGAACTCCTGCTTTGACTGCACCCCCGTCTGGACTTTTAATCCATTTATGTTGACTCTTTTGTTTCCTCACCAGTTAACCATGACCTAATCCATTTTATACTGATCCACCTATTCCATGTGCTTCTACCTTCCTTATCAATCTTTCATGAGGAATTTCCTATCGAATGCTTTACTGAAATCTAAATAAATTATATCATATGATTCTATCATTATCTGTACCGCTTCATATACTTGAGAAAAGCTACAAATTTGTGAGACAAGAACGTCCCTGGGTGAACCCGTGCTGAGAAGAATGAATTAAGTTGAATGTTTCAAGGTGGTTTCTGGATTTTTGTGCAATAATTCGACTCTAGCAACTTGCCTATGATTGGACGTGAGACTAATGGGACGGTAATTTGATGCTATTGATTTATCACCCTTTTTGAAAATCGGAACTACATTTGCAAGTTTCCAAGCTTCTGGCACTAGGCCCGATTCTAATGACTTATTAAATAAAACTGCTAATGGATTACTCAACTCATCTCTACATTCTTTTAATATTCAAGCATATACCTCGTCTGGACCAGGCGATTTATGAGGCTTCATGTGAGATTGTGTCTCATTACACTGGGGAGGGAGGGAGAGGGAGCTGCATTATGATGTCATGCTGGGAAGGGAGGGAGAGGAAGCTGCATTATGCTGTCATGCTCGGGAAGGAGGGAGAGGGAACTGCATTATGCTGTCAAGCTGGGGATGGAGGGAGAGGGAGCTGCATTATGCTGTCATGCTGGGGAGAGAGGGAGAGGGAGCTGCATTATGCTGTCATGCTGGGGAGGGATGGAGAGGGAGCTGCATAATGTTGTCATGCTGGGTAGGGAGTGAGAGGGAGCTGCATTATGCTGTCATGTCGGGGAGGGAGGGAGAGGAGGTCGCATTATGCTGCCGCGTTGGGAAGGGAGGGAGAGGGCTGCATTATGCTGCTATCATGCTGGGAGGGAGCTGGGCTGAGGCGTGTTGGGAGAGCGGAGGGAGCCAGATTATGCTGTCATGCTGGGGAGAGGAAGAGGGAGCTGCATTAGTGCTGTCAAAGTGCTGGGAGGGATGGAGAGAGGAGCGTATTATGTCAGGGGCGTTGGGAGGGAGGGAGAGGGAGCTGCATTATGCTGTCATGCTGGGGAGGGAGGGAGAGCGAGTTGCATAATGTTGTCATGCTGGGCAAGGAGGGAGAGGGAGCTGCATTATGCTGTCATGCTGGCGAGGGAGGGAGAGGGAGCTGCATTATGATGTCATGCTGGGAAGGGAGGGAGAGGAAGCTGCATTATGCTGTCATGCTCGGGAAGGAGGGAGAGGGAACTGCATTATGCTGTCAAGCTGGGGATGGAGGGAGAGGGAGCTGCATTATGCTGTCATGCTTGGGAGAGAGGGAGAGGGAGCTGCATTATGCTGTCATGCTGGGGAGGGAGGGAGAGGGAGCTGCATTATGCTGTCATGCTGGGGAGGGAGGGAGAGGGAGCTGCATTATGCTGTCATGCTAGAGGAGGGAGAGGGAGCTGCATTATGTTGACATGCTGGGGAGGGAGGGAGAGGGAGCTGCATAATGTTGTCATGCTGGGTAGGGAGTGAGAGGGAGCTGCATTATCCTGTCATGCCGGGGAGAGAGGGAGAGGGAGTTGCATTATGTTGTCATGCTGGGGAGGGAGGTAGAGGGAGCTGCATTATGCTGTCATGTCGGGGAGGGAGGGAGAGGAGGTCGCATTATGCTGCATGCTGCATTAATATGATGCAGCATAACTCCAGCAGTCTCACTACAGCTTTGTATGTTTACTGTATGTTTACAGTCGAATGAAAACCTGAGAGACTACTCAATATAAGTCCTTTCATTATCATTGTCACGGACACGGACACAAGAATTCAATGGATCTAAGTAACGAAAATAAGGAATAATTTAAGTTGTTGTCAAAGATTTTCATATGATTATTGTTTATAACTGAAGGTCTTGGAACTATTTTATCACAACAAAGAAATATAATGCAGTAAAACATGGACAGTGACGAAGTACAATAAAGAACAAACACAAACTGTGACATAGAGAACATCCAAGATACAGGAAGACAAACAATAGTAAAATGACAAGGACAGTCATGAGGACACTGAAGGTGAAACTAACAAAAGATACCTGGAGGAGTTGTTATAAATATTGATTTATGTTTTTAACTTTTTGTACTTTTTTAAAGATTTTGTTTTCTCCATAATACAAAAATATCGGTTAATATTCGTTTTTATTCCAATAGGTATTTGGCATTTTTTTACCATTATCACTAGGATTATTTTCAGGTTAGGTCAGGTGAGGTCAGGTAAGGTAGGTTAAAGAATACCAAAATACAAAAAAAAAATATCTACCAATTGGGGAAATTGGGATGAAAAATTTTTTTTACCCAATTTTCTCCAAGAGGTGTAAGATGATCTTGCAGCTTCATACAAATTCACTAAACAACAATAATAATCCAAGAGTTAGTAAGGCATCACCTGGTCATGTTAAGCCCACCTGGTGAAGATAAACATGTTGGTAATGTTTGCATCGTGACTGAACCACCTCACACAGCAGCCCTGAGGCTTTAGGCCAATGACTTAAGTGCTTACATTATACAAAATAACGCTCTGTAATGGCCGATGATGCTGTTTTGGTTGTCTAATTGGAGTTTCCAACATGGTAATTACAGCAGGTATCTTTTTATTATCCTGCCATTAAAATAATTAAGTGAATTTATAGACTTACGTAACATCATGAAAGTATAAACCGATGAATTAAAATTAAATAATTTTCTTATAAAACAACTAATCTATTTAATTTTCCTTTGAGAGTTAAAGGGATAAAATACACACTAACTGGAGTCTAACTAACCTGGTGTGACTCCTGTCCGCCCCACCCAACACATAATCATCCACTCCAGGTAACCTTACACCGCCTAATGGAGCCAAACCCAATAGAATCACACCGAACTTATCCAAATAAACTTTTCAGTGGGTAACCTTGACTCTACCACACCTTGGCTTTAGACGCTAGTATAAGTCTGGCTGGAGGGACCGTAGTCATTATAAGGGAAGCTTTTTAATAATAGCCATTACCTGCCTCCCGTTAACACTCATGAAATGTTCCTAAAATTAAACAAACTACAATTAAATCCAAATCCTTTTGAATATTTACATAATTTACTGGAGTGTTTCATTATGTTAGTGTGGGGGGCGTTTGTTGTGGCCGGGACTCCTCTTCAGATAATATAAATACAGATAATGTTGTTTTAATAAGTAATCTCTTTATGAAAATGTAGAGAAAATTGGTCAACAAATCTTAACAGTTATCCTGATTTCTTAAAGAACAATAGAGGAATAAGAAGAGGAGGAGGAGGGAAAGAAAAGAAAGCATAAAGAAAACAATATAACAAAGATGAACAACAGAGAAAAAATGAAGAGTAAGATGAAAGAAACTTAGACTGATCAAAAAGACGTATAACAATCTGATTAAAACTAATCACTATATTAGATCAGATCAGATCAGATCAAGGTTAGGTTGGTTTTGGTTAGATAAGGTCAGGTTAGGCTAGGCTAGGCTAGGCTAGGCTAGGCTAGACTTGTTTTACACAAGGTTAGGTTAGGTTAGGTTAGGTCAGGTTAGACTAGGCTAGCCTAGGCCAAGGTGGGTGGAGCTTTGCTGACGTCAGCAGGCAGACTCCCTCGCCTACCTCTCACCTCTTATAAACAGAACATTTTATGGTTCTATATACTGTACTTTGTTATCTCAGTATCTCACATAGAAAATAATACTAATAGAGAGTTTAATCTTGCATATAACTTTAGCTAAGGACACCAGTCAGTGTGGTGGGTGATACACAGAAGGAAAGGTTAAAAGAAAAACAATGTATTTCAGTTATAGTCTTGTATTTAAATAACTGCAGCTTAAGACAGGGTAATGATGACTATATATACAGTTGCCTACAGGAGTTCTTTTCCTCCCTGTTTGTCCATTATACTAATAATGTAGACATGAGGTGACAGGAGTTATGACTTCATATGATAAGTGTTACAGCCACTGACAACAGATTATCAGATTATGGGTGGTGGGGGGGGGCAGTTAGAGCAGGTGATCACAGGTGCTGCCTTTGCCTCCAGGTGTGAGTGATGTGACAGGAATTATGACCTCACAAGACAAGTGTTACCTTCACTGACACTTGTTTCATCAAAAGATTAAACACGTAGACGTTCACAGTCATCCATAGACTCACATTTATGGTACAACAGTTGCAGAAGTGCATGCAACACACCTGGTTCCACATTGAGCTGAGAATCCAACGATGCAGTGTACTGATAGATGGGAAACGAAATTGACTTCTATCAGGCAAGTAGTGATAAGCTTTCGGGCTTAAGCTGCGAAAGGTCAGTACTCGACTGATATCCTCCTCAGACCAGTATATTACAGGGACACCAGTTGAGAACAAAATCACTTGGGAAGAGAAAAAAAACTACTAAAAACATCATTAGTCGCAGCAGTAGCCTTGATAAAAGTATTTTCTCTTTGGTCTTGCAAATAAATCCTCTCCTTCTCCCATCCTTTTTTTTTCTCAGTGAGAGGAACATCTCTCTCCCTCCTTACATCATCCAGTTCACGTTGTAAATCCACAGTGATCAGAACTGGTCTCTCTTCCTCTGACTTGTCTGCTACTATTAATGTTCCTATGTCCAATAGGGCACAGAGAGAGAGAGAGAGAGAGAGAGAGAGAGAGAGAGAATTGTAACTATGTACAATTGCCTACAGGATAACCTTTCCTCCCTGTTGTGCTCATTATATTAATAATGTAGACATTAGGTGAGGTTCTTAGATTAGACTTTTTGTGCAAGAGATAGGAAACGTAGGACTTAGGTGTGTTCTCCTGTGGCTGGGATAGGGCATGTAGCTGAGAGGATAGATAGAGTCTTGTCAGGGGAAGTACCAATCCGGTAGTGTGTCTTAGAGTAGGAGGCAACGACATAGGAAAGGTTAGGAGTGAGGAACTTTTCAGCAGGTATAGGGAGGCATTAGGGAAGATTAGTGATAGGGTAGGGAACCCAATAGTATGTGGTGTCTCGTCTAGAAGAGGAGTTGGCGGTGAAAGGCTGTCCAAGGCAATTGCTATAAATTGCCGACTGGAATAAAAAAAACATTGTGTAAGCAATGGTTGGGCGTTCATTGATAACTGGCGACGATTCTACGGCAACGACTACCTGTACAGTCGTGACGGGGTACACTTGTCTGGAGCGTGAAATTGTCACTCCGAAGGGGAAGTTTCGCCAGTAGATAGAGGGGAGTATAATTGGTTACTCAGAACAAGGGGTAAAACAGGACCAGGGAAGGGTAGGTTTAAATGTGTACTATACAAACAGTAGGAGCATTAGAAATAAAATAGACTTGCTGAGAGCGGTTGTATGTACTGAGAATGTAGACGTAATAGTAGCCACCTAACCTGGATGAATCTGGCGAGCAAGAACTTTTTATCTGAGTAACACAAAGAAGGGTACAACCTTTTTCACAAGGACAGGGAAGGTAGGAAGGGGGGAGGAGTTGCACTCTTCGTCAGAGATACATTAAAATGGTGCATTAATAATACAATAAAGGGTGAAATAGGAACTGAGTCTGTATGGGTAGAAATGGCAGAAAGAAGCGAAAACTAATTATGGGAGTGATTTACTGGCCCCCAAGTCTTGGGAAAGAAGCAACTCAGCCCATATGGCAGGAAATGAGTAGGGCAGCAATATACAACAACCTATGCATTATGGGGGATTTCAACTTCAGAAATATTGACTGGGACAACATTGTAGGTGACTATGAATCTGAAGACTTCCTAGACGCAGTACAGGAAAAATTTTTGAATCAACTAATTACAGAACCTACTAGAGGTGACAATATATTAGACCTAGTATGAACAAATAAAGAAAATATTATCAGAGATATCACAATAGGGGAAGAACTTGGGAACAGTGATCACAGAGAAATCAGGTTTACCCTAAATTTGGAAAGGAAAAATAATGAAAATATGGTCAGAGTCCCAGACTTTCCATGGGCGGATTATGAGTGGTTAAGAAGGTACCTAGGCTTAGTTTAGAGTGTGTTGTATACACAATATCCCGAGAAAGCAGTCATGATTATAAGAACCAATTTCGTCTTTCACTGCTTTTGAAGGCTATTGACTTAAGGGGAGGGGGGGGTGAGAGGCGTGGCCTAGAATGGCGGACAGGTGTAACGCTTGTCATTAATTAATAAAGAGCTTGTAAGCTGGTAAGATTAATTCGTCGAGGAATACGTCTCCTTTGTGAGTCAGCTTATTCACAACTTGATAACTCGGTTAAGCGCGATGTTTCCAGAAGTTGCTAACCATGTTAACAAGTTTAGCTAAGACGGTGACTATCGTGAAAGACTTTGGCTCCTCCTCTATAAAAAAAAGTCAACTTGTTATCTCAGCGTTCATGTAGAGCGGGGAATCATTAGTTTAGGCACAGCCGGTGTTTCGCATAGTGTATGTGTCTTAATATTGGCATAGTTTATGTGAGTATATGTGTGTTAGCATAGCATGTGTGTCTCAGTGTTGACATGCCGAGTATATCTCAGTTTTGGCATAGCGTGTGTAGTGCATTCCAGAGGCAGGCGAAGATTTACACCCTCAACTGACTGGGTTTCGTGTGTATTCCACTACAACAACGAGCATTGCCCAGAGTGCTTGTTCAGTTTACCTTCATCGCTCTTTAATACGTGGGAACAACACAAGAGGCGGTTTTCTGTACAGTCTTACAACACCAGTGACGATCAATCCTGTGTCGTCCAGGGCAGAGTTGGATCCTGACATCAATTGTACAGACATTCCACTCCACCAATTCTATTTATCTCATTCCACTCTTAGGTAAGGTGGATCAAAGGGTATAGAAATCTAGAAGGGTGAAATAACATTGGTGGAAAGCTAGAGTGGAAACCGACAGGAAAATACCTCCCCCTCCCCACAAAAATATTTAACACACGGGTAGAAAAATCAACACACATTGTATATATCCTGACTTTACACATGTAGTATACCAAGTGAAACTATAACACCCACGGAGATTCACAACACTTCAAACTAAACTATCTTACAAAGCCTAACGTGTCCTTAATTAGATCAGGTTGGGTATAGTGATTCTATTTCATCAGGTGAGGGTTGGGAAGCCTTGTGTTCTCCCGTTAAAGGACCAGCTTGTTACCTATGCCTGTAAACCTTTTTTAAAACACAATTATGATTAGATTAGGTTAGGTTAGGTTAGGATAGGTTAAGTTAGATTGGGTGAAGTATGGTTAATCCGTGAATTAAAACAAAATTTTTTAATCTTCGTTTCGTTAATCTGACAATTTATTTTCGTGGGAGTATCAACAGCAAGAAGCACCAGGGTTGTATGCAGAGATGGGGGCTACAAGCATAATGAATAAACGAGATTCAAACACTAAACAACCTTGAATGACAGACCACAAACGCCACAATCTCTTCCCCTGATAACACCAATTACTAGAAAAAAATATATACCAGATTAAACTCTTCTTATACACAGGAAGAGCCAAGAGTGTTTAAAGGAAGTTAGTTTGATTTTCTATAATATCAGTAATATCGATTCTAACATTACAAAGTTGTTTATCCGTCAAAGACTTTTTATGCATTTTTATAATTTTATATTTATTCCCCGATATCCTGAGTATGTCCAATCGTGTGTTCGTTTCCGTGTATGATCATGTGTTATTGTGTTCGTGTGTCGTCCGTAGGTTCGTGTGTTCATCTTTCTAGGAAGGAAGTTTAACGCTGACAGCTTGAATAAAGGACCCTGGCCAAACTCTGTACCTGTCATGACCCAACCTAACCTAAACACAATTTAAACTAAACTGAACACGACTAAACCATGCTGCTATCTATCTAAATTTTGTCAAGCTCAAATAATCCTTGTCACCACTGTCATACACCCACCAACCCACAGTCATACACCCATCAACCTACAGTCATACACCCATCAACCCACAGTCGTACACCCACCAACCCACAGTCATACACCCACCAACCCAGTCATACACCCATCAACCTACAGTCATACACCCACCAACCCACAGTCATACACCCACCAACCCACAGTCATACAGCCACCAACCCACAGTCATACACCCATCAACCCACAGTCATACACCCATCAACCCACAGTCATACACCCATCAACCCACAGTCATACACCCACCAACCCACAGTCATACACCCATCAACCCAGTCATACACCCACCAACCCAGAGTCATACACCCATCAACCCACAGTCATACACCCATCAACCCGCAGTCATACACCCACCAACCCACAGTCATACACTCACCAACCCACAGTCATACACCCACCAACCCACAGTCATACACCCACCAACCCACAGTCATACACCCACTTTACCTGACCTGACTTAACCAGATCCAATCAAGAAAGCCATTATTTTTCACCTCTATTACACCTTGAAGCAGGTATTGAGGCCACCTGACCTGACCTCAATTACTCTGCAGTATTCCCAAGGCATCTGACCACCTCTGCTAGCGTATTCGGTACACCTAACATGACATGACCTGACCTGGCCTGGCCTGACCACTAAGAACGAGAAAATATACCCAAGATCTATTTAAATCTATCCCAGAAATTTAAACCTTCAATATATTTGTTTTTAGTTCATTGGTTATGTCTTTGTTTTGCTCTTGTGTTTACGGTTCTTGTTTATGAATTAAAGAAACGATAAGAGAATCCAGCCCGTCAAACTTCTACTGATAATCAAAACTCGAATTATGCAACTGAAGAACAACAACAACAATAAAAAGAACAAGAACAAAAAGAACAGCAGGATATAATTCTATAGAACCTCATGACTAGTTTATTAATGCCTTAAGAAACACTAACAACAATCCTCAGCCAACACGGACCTACAAAACATCAACAAGGTGACGACAACAACAGCTCAAACGCTCCAGCTTAACACCTACAAATTTCCGGGAGTTTAGTGTCGCTACATGAAACAAACACGGCGGCGAGTCCTACAGCTACACACTGTAATGGTCGGCGGAGCAAAGGACGAGACAGCGACGCGTACTCATTGGTGGAGCTTTAATAACAACAGCATGTGGTAACTAGGAGATGTGTGTGTGTTGTGAGGTAGTGAAGGACCACAAAATCTCACGTTTTGTGTTACACGTCAAAGACTGAACAATGTGAAGCAGCGGCCCTCCCCCCACACCACGCTGCCTGTAGTAACACCACCGTTAATAAAGGACAAAACGGTACAATATGGAGGTGGGGGGGTGGCGTGTGGACAAGGTACGAGAGAGCGGCCTTGTTAATATGATGGTCACCAGACACGGCCAACACCAGGTGGCGGGTGTAGCTCTTCCTGCTGAATAAAAACCAAGGGCGAGTTTGACGACGCTACACGAACACCGTCCTCAAGGGGGACGTCTTGGACTCGAGTGTGAGAGATAGAGACTCCCAAACAATCAAACACGTCTGGTTAATTCCTTCACTTTTATATAAGAACACATTCGTCTTCAACTAAACACGATTTCTTTTCAACTTCTCCTAAAAAAATTCCTCTTCGACTCCAAGGCTGAAATTCGAGTCCCACTTGAAACGAATAAAATAAAATATATGTGAAGAGAAAATGTAAATAGTGTGTTTGACTGTGTGAGGCTGATGGAAGCAACACTAATTATGCTGTATAATGGGTTGTGTTCAGTAAGGTCAGAGTGATTAGTGGCGCGCGCCATCTCCACTTCCCGCCTCCTATACACGCCCCTACACCCACCACGCCTCCCTCTTGCCCAACTCAACACGCCCACTTAGCTACCCCTACACGCCCCTTACCCTCCCCCCACCATACACCACGCCCCTTGCTGCCTACCCCTTCCGCGCCCCCACCCCTCCACACCACGCCCACCCACTCATCGTACACTAATAAGGTGATAAGATTACCTCATCATGACACTGGTGTGAATCAGCATCAGGAACTCACCTTCCCCTGCATCAAGGTGCCCACCCTCACCCACCCTACCTAGCAGCCACTCACCTGCGTATTATACCACCTGACACGGGAAATCACACACACACACGGGATGACACGGTAGAACACAGTGCTTGTAAGGTAAATAGAAGCCAGTCTTAATGTGTCCCAACCTTAAACTATTAGGACTGAGGCCCATTAGTATTGAGAGCCGTCAGGATTGGGACTCATTAAGACTGAGGTCTATTAAGACTGGAACCATTAGGCCTGTGGTATCTTTGGACTGAGGCTCATTAGGACTGAGAACCATTGGAAATGTGACCAATTAGAATTGGGGCCCATTAAAACTGGGACCCAATAGGACTGGGGCCCATTAGGACTAGGGCCCATTAGGACAGGGGTTCATTTGATAAGATGCCCACCTAGTAAAAGTGCAAAAGAGGGCATGCAAGATTATTCTCTCCCCTTCCTACTCCCCATATCAAGAAGCGCTCAACACACTGACCCTTTCGACTCTCACTGACCATCACCACGACCACATCTGCAAATTTGCTAAGAAGCTTCTACACCATCCTCGACACCGGCTCCTACTACCACCTGAGATCCCTAGCCCGAGAATTGCTGTTTGACACCACAACCGCATCCAGCCCATAAGTGCACGAACTGATCGCTATAAGAACAGCCCAGTCCCAACCATGGTAAAAATTATCAATAACTTGTAATAAACCAGTGTATTCACTCCCAGTAAATACTACTTCTTGCACTGTCACTATGTTGAAATGCACTGTAGTTTGAGCTTTTCCCCATCTAGTTATTATATATCTTATTTGTATCACTTATGTTACTTGTATATTATTTGTAATTCGAAACCCATTCCCGAAATATGTAACTGTATATTTTCAGCCTTCTGGCTGCCAAGCTCTTTCAATAAACCGTTAATTATTATTATTATTATTATTATTATTATTATTATTATTATTATTATTATTATTATTATTATTATTATTACACTTAATTCTACCAGTTGAATCACAGGTGATGGCCGTCAGCCACGGTAGTTGAACACCAACTCAAAACAAGGGTTCGACTCCCTAATGAGAAAATTGTCCAATAAACAACATTTAAGGTCGAGTTGTTTTCATATTGAATGGGGGACGGCCATCTTGTTTCCCTTTTTCACCGGGGGATTCTGCCGGCCGGTGTCACGACATGGCCGCCGGAGCCCATATAGCCCCTTTGTTACTACTGCTGCCGGATACACCTGTGTTGTAACCATAGGTGTATCTGGCACCTATACACACCTGCCTCGAAGTCGGGTGTAACCACCACCTGTACACACCTGTACACAACACACCACAACACCTTCCACACTCCCAACCAAAGTTAAAACAATTATTATATATATATAGTGTAACTAACTACACATTACAATACACTGAAATAATAAAACAAAAATATATTCAGAATCTAAGAGAAGTATAGGAGAATAATCCTTAAATACAAACTCTATAAAACTTAATCTTGGTTACACCGCATTTTTTTCAGTAAGACAATATATATAATTACATTGGGCACTGATAAACGGTACGTAATGGATACTGAATTGCAAGTCTCATAACTAAGTCTGGCTAAAACAGTGGTAGACATTGTTTAGACATAAGCCAGTTGACTGCTGAGGTGAACATTAAACTAGTATGATAAAAATAGCAACCAATGATTTGATGATTAATTAATGCAAATGTGAAATACCTAAGAGAATAGCAAATAAATGAAATACACCAACGCGATAAATAAATAAGAATGAATGGAAAATTGTTGAACAATAAAATGAAAATAAGAAAACGAATAAACAGTAAAATGAAAATAAGTAAGAATAAAAAAAAGAATAACAATTACTACAATAAAACTAAATAAAACAAAATAAACAGAAAAGAATAAGAAACACAATAAATAAATAACACAGCAACACAAACAACATCATTTACTGTGTTACTTCACATCAACGTGTCCAACATTTGTCTTGACTCCATTTTCGTGAATATAACACACATCCCGGTAAAAAAATAAAAAACACCAACGACAACAATAAATAAATAAACATTAAAAATAAATTCAATATATTTTCCCTAAGATTTTTTTTACTACGAAGTCAGGGCAAAAAGTTTGTATACGAATCTTCCTCAACATAATGCGGGGAAGCAGCTCTTTCACCACAGTTATACTCGTAGGTTATACTGTAGAGATGCCCGTGTTCAGAATACAGAGCCACTTATTGACGGTACAGTAACAGCCATTTATTGACGGTACAGTTACAGCCACTTATTGACGGTGCAGTTACAGCCACTTATTGACGGTACAGTTACAGTCCAAACTTCTTGTACACTTGGGGGCGGTTGACAACATGTGAACGCTGCTTGCATTATAAATTGTCAGAATAAAAAACTAAAAAAAATATCCGATACTAAGAAAAAACTGAGTAAATTAATGTTAAAATATCAATCTACCTTACCTACATCACCTCCTTAAGTAGATGGTATATTATCCAGCATGTCCAGGGAATACCCGAGGCACCGACTCTATTCAGAGATAGTGAAGAAAACAAATTAAGTGAGATAGTAGTGACTAGTAACGATGTTAGTAAGCAAATAGACAAACTAAAACCTAATAAGTCACCTGGTCCTGATGAGATATTTGCCAGAGTATTAAAGGAATGCAAGGAAGAGCTTAGTATGCCCTTAGCAAAGTTGTTTAACATGTCCTTAAAAACAGGTGTAGTACCAGAATCCTGATATAGTGTATCAGAAGGATTGATTTTCGTTAGATGGGGAGAGATCATCATCCTCTCAATCATCGCCCAATCAGTCTGCCACTGGTTAGTAGGCAAATTACTGGAAGCAAATCATTTCAAACTCTATTCGAAATCACCTGGAGAAGCACCGATTGATCAATGATTCCCAGCATGGTTTCACAAGCGGACGTTCTTGCCTAACTAATCTATTAACATTCTTTTCATCAGTTTTCGAATCGGTGGACGAGGGGCACAATTATGATGTGGTTTATCTCGACTTTAGCAATGCCTTCGACAGAGTCCCCCACGAAAGACTAATTAGAAAGGTAGAAGCTCATGGCATCAAAGGTGACATCCTTAAATGGATTGTATGGAAGTTAAGAGGATATAAACAGAAGAGGAGCATTACTATACCGAAGGTCCCATTGATAACGTCACAAGTGGAGTTCCTAAGGCCCAGACGGACCATTATTATTTATTATATACATAAACGATATAGATATTCTAATACTGACAGCAATGATAAGGAATTTGCTGACGATACTAAAATAGGACGCATATCAACTGACGAGACCGGCAAAAACTACAGGAAGATCTAAAAACAATTGAATGGTCTGAAAAATGGCAGATGAAATTCAACGTCGACAAATGTAAAGTACTCAGTATAGAAGATGTAAACAGGGAAACCAGATACCAGATGAACAACGATGCCATAGAGAAATCCGACTGAGAGAGAGATTTAGGAGTAATGATAAGTAGGAACCTTAAGCCAAGTAAACAATGTGTTTTTGCTCGTAACAAGGCTAATAAAGTACTTGGGTTCATACAAAGGAGTGTTAGTTACAAGACTAGCGAGGCCATCCTAAAACTGTATCTTGCTCTTGTGAGACCACACCTGGATTACGCAGTTCAGTTCTGGTCACCGTATTACAGAATGGATATAGAATCCTTGGAAAGAATTCAGAGGAGAATGACAAGACTAATCCCGGGCATTAGGAACCTTGCATATAGAGACAGGTTAAAGCTTCTTAATTTGCACTCCCTTGAGAGACGTAGAGCGAGGGGCGACCTGATAGAGGTGTATAAGTGGAAGGCAGGGCTAAACAAAGGTGACATTACAAAGGTACTCAAACTATCCAACCAGGAGCGAACTCGTAACAATGGTTTTAAATTAGACAATTTTAGATTTAGGCGTGAAATAGGTAAACACTGGTTTGGAAACAGAGTAGTGGATGAATGAAACAAGTTACCAAATATCATCATTAACTCGAATACGCTGAATTGCTTCAAACATAGGTTGGATGCTCATATGAGCAATAGGGGTTGGGTGTAAACGGAACTGCCCAGTATGGGCCAATAGGCCCGCTGCAGTTTCCTCCATTCTTATGTTCTTATGTTCTTATGTATTGTCTAAAATAATACAGTATAATTGGTTATTTTACTTCAATTATGACTTTGTGTGATAATAGGACATAGTACCATAATAAACCTTTTCTCGAACTGTTAAATAACTCAACAAAAATAATAATAATCCATTCTAAACAACGGATTATCAGACGTAGATGTCATAATTCAGCTCATCATAATTATCCATACACTCTTGTGTATAAATTCCACCGTCAAAATTTGTATTGTCGGAAGAAATTTTACTGTCTGAATGTCTGTCTAATTCTACAAAAACTCTCCGTTAGTATCCGTCTATTTCCTCTGTTACCTCATCACTTAAGAGTATTACAAAATATTACCACTGACTGTAACACCTGATGTGCAATGTGCATACTCATATTTATAATCCTGTGTATTTTGTAACTGAAAGAAAATACAGGTACAGGAATATTTAGTTACTCCTGCGGTATACAAAATCATACATCTATCTATCTATCTATCTACTGTATATATCTATCTATCTATCTATCTACTGTATTTATCTATTTATATCAATTTTATTAACTCACCTGTACCATTAATCATCAGTATATTTATCTTAATCTTCTTCCCATTTTGATTTATTCCTCTTAACAATGTATGTATCTACACCCACAAACATACCTACTATCCACTCCCAAACACCCACAAACAAACCTACTATCCACTCCCTACACCCACAAACATACCTACTATCCACGCCCTACACCCACAAACATGCCTCCTATCCACGCTCTACACCCACAAACATACCTACTATCCACGCTCTACACCCACAAACACACCTACTATCCACGCCCCACACCCACAAAAAAACCTACTATCCACGCCCCACACCCACAAACAAACCTACTATCCACGCCCCACACCCACAAACAAACCTACTATCCACGCCCTACACCCACAAACAAACCTACTATCCACGCCCTACACCCACAAACAAACCTACTATCCACGCCCCACACCCACAAACAAACCTACTATCCACGCCCCACACCCACAAACAAACCTACTATCCACGCTCCACACCCACAAACAAACCTACTATCCACGCCCACAAAAAAAACCTGTACATCCCACACAAAAACAAACCCCACTATCCACGCCCCAAACAAACCCCACCATCCACGCCCCATAACCCACAACAAACCCACTATCCATTCCCCAACCCACAAACAAACCCATCATCCACGCCCCAAACAAACCATCATCCACGCCCCACACCAAACAAACCCACTATCCATGCCCCACACCACAAATCAAACCCCATATCCATGCCCCACACACCCAAACAACAACCCAGCCATCCACGCTCTACACCCACAAACATACCTACTATCCATGCTCTACACCCACAAACACGCCTACTATCCACGCCCCACACCCACAAACAAACCTACTATCCACACCCCACACCCACAAACAAACCTACTATCCACGCCCCACACCCACAAACAAACCTACTATCCACGCCCTACACCCACAAACAAACCTACTATCCACGCCCTACACCCACAAACAAACCTACTATCCATGTTCTACACCCACAAACACACACTACCCGCCACCTACACCCACAATAGAGTAAAGGAGGAATACAGAGTGTACTTACTCAGGGTAGCCATACCACTCTGGGTGGTTGATCCTTAGTGCAGCAGGAAAGAGAAAAATTATAAGTGGGTCATTCTATTCCTCGTGTGATGGATGGAAGGATGGATGGATGGATGGATGGCTGGATGGATGGGAGACTGAATGGGAGGATAGATGGGTAGATGGGTGACTGAATGGGATGAGAGATGGGTAGGTGGGTGAATCGGTGGATGGATAAACAGCTAACTGGATGAATGGACATATGGACTTGGATGGCATATTTGGATGTAAAACCCTACGTTATGAAGAACATTTTGGACGTATAAACCCATGACAATTAACACCATTTTGGACTTACATCACAGGAAACAGGTAAAACATTTCTGTGATCGTCCTTCAATAATTCCATACGCCAACCTTACCTGCATTTATCTCAATTACAGTATAAAATTTTAGTGTTAATTTCAGCATCGGAATCTCTCTCTCTCTCTCTCTCTCTCTCTCTCTCTCTCTCTCTCTCGCTCTCTCTCAAGATGGAAAATTTCATGACGTAAAATCCGATGAAAACTCGACCCTGTTTATACGTGTTGCTTCGAGGTTTTGTTTTCACGTTAACCTCATGTTTCGTTTCGATAAATGACACATATCACAGGAGGTGAACTACAAACTGAACTTTGACCTGACACCGACGACCGACCGACGGAAGATGGAGCTTCGGGTTTAGTCGTATCCCATTTGAGAGTTTTATAAATGTGAAGCCCCGAATTAGTCAACAAACCCTACAGCTCAATTTGGATTCGAACTTGTGCATCTTGTTCTTGAATCAGAACCTTATCTCACACATATATAGGGGTTAGGTTAGGTTGGGTTGGGTTAGGTTGGGTTGGGTTAGGTTAGATTGGGTTAGGTTAGGTGAGCTGTGTCCATCACAACCAGACAATTATCCCCATCCACCAGATCTTCTCTTTAACAAATCAGGCCGCACCTCGATTATGCGGTTCAGTTCTGGTGCCCCTATTATAGAATGGATATATATTCACTAGAGTCGGTGCAGTGAAGAATGACAAAAATGATTCCGGGACTTAGAAACCTTCCATATCAGGATAGGTTAAAGAAACTTAACTTGCATTCCCTAGAAAGACGAAGAGTGCGGGGAGATATGATAGAAGCATTTAAGTGGGTGAAAGGAATCAATAAAGGGGATATAGATAAAGTTCTTATAATATCCGAGCAGGATAGGACTCGGAGCAACGGATTCAAGTTGGATAAGTTTAGGTTTAGGAGGGAGATAGGAAGAAACTGGTTCACAAATAGGGTGGTGGACGAGTGGAACAAGCTTAGCAACTTTGTAGTAAGTGCGGAAACTCTGAAAAGTTTCAAAAGGAGGCTAGATAGATTCATGAATGATAGAGAGTGGTAGTAACTCTCGACAGGAGCTGTCATGCACAGGCCAACCGGCCTATTGCAGACTCCTTATTTTCTTATGTTCTTAAATCCTCAACATAAAAGACAATTTCACCTCCATGTGTTAAAATCTTACTACACTACATTACCGTCACCACTATACCAAACCTGTGTAATATTAACACACTAATACACTATTAAGACATCACCAAATCCATCAATAAACAGTTCATCTTCCTTTACACTTGATTAGAAAGAAAAACAGGAAAATATGCCCAGAATCTCAATTTCATTCACTAACATTACGAAAAATTACAAGAGTTAAGAGTCAAAGCAAGATATGTGCTGTACGCAATGTTGATGTTATTTTGTTCGCCATCATTGTGTCCTAAAGTTAATCTGTTTTATGAAGTATATCCTCGGACTTGGGAACAAATCATCATGTGTACCTTTGAGTATTAAGGTCTTGATCCATTTCCTTGATGTCTACCGTTAGGAACAGGTAACACCACCACAATTGTTTTAACCAAGACGAAAACGGACGAAAAAAAAAAGCTTCTACAAATATCAAGTATTAATTTTCTCTCTTTACAGGATCTAATACTCTTGGAAATGTGTTTAAATTAATCTGATTTGTTTTCATTTATTGTCGATCCTTCATAAGAGGACTCGTGGATCCCCCGAGCCTTGCCGGCCATTTTGTTTACATTTTCGGTCGCTCTAAAATACCATTAAAACAATATTGAGTATAAACGTTTGGCTCAACTGATGATCTCAAACATGTCCCAACATTTTTTTGCCTCAACTCCACATTCTGTAACTCATTTAGGTAGATGTCCCTCACTACACA
>NW_024721214.1:0-28045 GCF_018991925.1 Homarus americanus | reverse complement strand
TGCTCCACCCTACAAACAGAACCGGTAGCAATCTCAAAGGCCCTACAACACGCTGCAACACAACACAACAAGTCCGTCATAATTCACACGGACTCGAAATCGGCCATGCAGGCGCTGCAACACAGTCAACCAAGAGACAACGTCCACATCATCACCTCGATCCTTGCACAGCTACAGGAATTCCAAAGCCAACACCGACCGGTCGTCTTACACTGGATTCCCAGTCATGTAGGGATCGGAGGAAACGACGTGGCAGACGAAACAGCCAAGGCAGCTACACGTTCCAGTAGCGTACACATCCAAGTTCCAGCAAGTGTGCAACAGATCAAGAATCACCTCAGAAAGACTACCAAGCTCCACATCAAAAAGAGCTTCCTTCACGCACTCAACGCTGGTTCCCAATCAGCCAAATGGTACCTGGCGGCCACAAAAGGGGAACCACCTTTCGCAGACAAGAAAACTCCAAGACAAACCCAAGTCAGCCTTCACCGACTACGACTAGGGTACAAGTGTTCCTGGCAGATGATCGGAAACGACGTCATGGAATGCACCTACTGTCAGGAGCCAGCAGCCAACCCACTTGAACACTATCTCCTCGATTGCGAGGTCACACAAAGCCTCCGAGACAGAACTCAAATCTCCCAAGAAACACACACAACACCAGCGGCCACTCTAACCCGAAAGGCCCACACAGACCACATTCACCACCTACTCCGGGTCATCACACGATACCCACCACCCAGATAGCTTAGAAAGCATCCTCTCCCAGCAAGTGCGGACCCCAGTTCGGGGGGCGCGCCACTCCGAGGCTGACCACGTCCAAGAGTGGGGGCCGGTGGTAAGCGTCCACTGATCGGGGGTCCGCTCACACTTGCAACCTGCAGTATCCCTCCAATCTGCAGGTGGGACCACCTCCAATCCCAATCCGGTCTGGTTGCTCCTGGAGCTCCAGCCGGAACCACCAAACGGGCCGCCTATAGGCAAAGGCCCGTGTCGGACTACGGTCCGACAATCTATACAACAACAACAACAACCGGGCCGCCCGTATTGACTATTTCGTCGTCGAGATGGCCCGTACTAAACAGACTGCCCGCAAGTCCACTGGAGGCAAGGCTCCACGGAAGCAGCTTGCCACCAAGGCAGCTCGCAAGTCCGCCCCAGCCACCGGTGGTGTCAAGAAGCCCCATCGTTACAGGCCCGGAACCGTCGCCCTTCGTGAGATCCGTCGTTACCAGAAGAGCACAGAGCTACTCATCAGGAAGCTGCCCTTCCAGCGCCTGGTGCGTGAGATCGCCCAGGATTTCAAGACTGACCTGCGCTTCCAGTCGTCTGCCGTCATGGCTCTGCAGGAAGCCTCTGAGGCTTACCTGGTGGGTCTTTTCGAGGACACCAACCTGTGTGCCATTCACGCCAAGCGCGTTACCATCATGCCCAAGGACATCCAGCTGGCCCGGCGCATCCGCGGAGAGCGTGCTTAAGTCCTCTTCCTTGGGGAAAAACAAAAAGCACAACAAAACCTACCAGACATCTATAACTCGGCCCTTCTCAGGGCCAAAGAACTGTTCTGAAGATAATTTTCATGACAATCGAAATGGTTGGTGGTCGGAGAGCGTTAATTTCGGTTACCCAAATCGCCTAACGGTAAGTTGGTAACATTCGTGGAGGTACGATTGTATAGTAGGTCATCAATTCGGGAGGTGGGTGGGTGCAACAAACAAGAGCTAGTAACAAATAAATATATAAAGAATAAGTAAGTAAATAAATAAATAAAATAAAAGAACATACAATAAAAAAAAATAAAAAAAATGGTTTACATGAAATAGGCGTGCTGCAAACAAGAAATGACGCCCAAACACACTCCATGTATGTCACTTTGCAGTGGGTGTACAACTACTCCACGCAGAATTTATTTATTTATTTATTATGTTTCGATTTAGTCCGGTTTCTACGCCAATAGAGAATGCAGATTATTATAATTTTTTTTTTATTTATTTCCCTCTCAATATATCACTGTCGGTAACTGTCTCTTTAACATGTAACTGTGGCTCCGATGGAGCCGATTAAGTTGTAGTAGTGGGATGGCGTGTTTGTTGTGCACAAGTAACCTCTTACTTGGAAGAGGTGTACTTGGTGACAGCCTTGGTGCCCTCAGACACGGCATGCTTGGCCAGTTCACCGGGCAGCAAGAGTCGGACAGCTGTCTGGATTTCCCGACTTGTAATGGTGGAGCGTTTGTTGTAGTGCGCCAGGCGGGAAGCCTCGGCAGCGATGCGCTCGAAGATGTCGTTCACGAAAGAGTTCATGATGGACATAGCTTTGGAGGAGACTCCTGTGTCGGGGTGCACTTGCTTCAGTACCTTGTAGATGTAGATGCTGTAGCTTTCCTTCCTCCTGCGCTTCTTCTTCTTGTCACCCTTGGCAATGGCCTTCTGGGCCTTTCCAGCCTTCTTGGCAGCCTTTCCGGAAGTTTTGGGAGGCATGGCGGCACAGTTACTCGTGGCGCGGAGCGAGAGAATTGAAAACTGGCCCGACTAACTTTTCCTTATATACCGAGCGGGCCGCTCAGGATCAGACTGGCTGCAGCTACGGCTCTCTTACATTGGTTGGGTCCGCGAGACGGCCACCTGGCCTGATCCTGAGCTTGGTATAAAAGACCAAGGTGGCGGGCGGAAATTTAACTCCTATCACGAAAAGCAGCAGCAGCAACATGTCAGGACGCGGCAAGGGAGGCAAGGTGAAGGGCAAGTCAAAGTCCCGTTCTAGCAGGGCCGGACTCCAGTTCCCCGTGGGTAGGATCCACCGTCTCTTGCGTAAAGGCAACTATGCTGAGCGTGTTGGTGCAGGTGCCCCTGTGTACCTTGCAGCCGTCATGGAGTACCTGGCAGCAGAAGTGCTCGAGCTGGCCGGTAACGCCGCCCGCGACAACAAGAAGACCCGCATTATCCCGCGTCATCTTCAGCTTGCCATTCGCAATGACGAGGAGCTGAACAAGCTCCTGTCTGGAGTCACCATTGCCCAAGGGGGTGTCCTTCCTAACATCCAAGCTGTGCTCCTCCCCAAGAAGACAGAGAAGAAATAAGAACCCAAGGTTCGTTCACACAAGACAACCTAACCAAACAGGCTCCTTTCGGAGCCACAGGATATCACTTAAAGAGAGAAATATACGACATCAACGTTTTGCAGGATAACACTCTATTTTACGTCTAATTAGCATAGTATTGTGGAAATTGAGTGTAAATGTTTTTGAATGGTGTAGATGTGAAGGGGTACTGTGGGGGCCTGGGGTGGGGGACTTAAACGGGACTTAGAAGGGCGCAGAAGCAGCAGCAGCAAGGGAGGGAGGGATGAGACCTTCTTTTTAGTCTGGTTCATTGACAGTACACATTTAGCAGCAGCATACATTGGAGTCATATTGTAATTGTAGCCTAATCAGTGTGGGCTAGCTAGCCAATTTGGGATAAAGAGCAAGAATGTAATGTCCTCAATGAAGTAATTACATAGTTCAAGATACAATAAGTGAGGTGGCCTGAAGTCTTTGACAGTGTCACATTCAATAATATAGTGCTTTAAAGGTGTATCACAAAGTTTACATGCTGAGTGTTCCGGTATGGGTACAGCGTTACTAATTTGCCAGATGTGTCTGTATCCTAACCTAATTCTGGCCACGACTACATCACACAGGCAGGAGCAAGTTGTTTGGACACTCTTCCTAGCCCCCTTGGTCCCTGTTCACCTACTGTAGCAGTAAGTAGGTACCTGTTGTAAATTGAAAGGTTGCCAATTCGTATTCAGGGAAAGTTGTTGGAGCTTCTAAACTTGAACTGACACAATCCGAGGAGTGGTGACCCGAGGATCACAGACACTATCTCTCCCTTCCTAACCTCCTGCTCCTTCCTCTGTCCTCCCAAAATTGAACCATGCTATCGCAAAGGTAATAATACAGGTAGAGACAACAACATATTTTCCTATTGTCTTATTATATATTAATAACAGAAACGCTGCTGCCGCCATCCCGGAGGCTATACATTGTCTCACTGTTCATTCCCTCCACAATTCTTCCTCTTACTTCTTCTTCTTCTTCTTCTTCTTCTTCTTCTTCTTCCATCAATACTTTATTAACGGTGTATGTAAGTTTCACCATGTTTTGCACTACAGCGGTAGAGCAAAGTATATTTTGTTAGCAATAAACCCAAAGCATATTTTATGGCCTAATCATCACTACATAGAACACCACCCATAAAGCATGATACTAGTAGACCACAAACTGCTATAAACACCCAAAGCATATTTTATTGCCTAACCATCACTACATAGAACACCACTCATAAAGCATGATACTATTAGACCACAAACTGCTATAAACCCCAATAATATAATATACTATACTAGTGACTATAATTGTGTTACCCAATATTTTACGAAATAATACTATAAAACATAATAATAAACACACTATTAGTGTATATTAGTTGAATGCACAATCTGATGAGAAGTCAAAAAAAACAACAACAACATAACAATAACCTATAAAGAGTGTAGAGTATTTTTGTGCAAACTATTATACTAGTAGATGGTCTAAGATAACTGTATGTGAAGGAAAAGGTGTGCTCTCCACTCAAACTTTCTTTTTATGAAATCTCCTACTCCCCAGCTGAGCGGTATGCCCAATGGGAAACAAAACGTGGCACATAACACGCCGCCCGCCAGCTCTGGCTCGGTGAATAGGATTCAGTAATCGGGCGGAGTATAAACAACACCGCCGCCAATGTGCTCCTCCCATCTCTGAGGAAATCTGGCGGGCAACTTAGTATTATATTAGTATGTAATAATAATAACAATAACAATAATAATAATAATACTAATAATAATATGAATAATAATAATATTAATAATAATAATATTAATAATAATAACATGCAATTACATTTTATAACACATACTAACAAAATAGTGTATAGCCTACTATACTTAACTATAATAGGTTAGGTTGCGTAGGAGGATCTAAAAAGTACAGTAGTATACACACACACACACACACACACATACATATAGACAACAAACTAAATTAGAAACCACACGTCAGTGAAGTTATCAAATCCTCCAGTTTCCGTCTCCACCTCCTACGCCGACTCAAGTCCCTCGGTGTTCCTGCACACGAGCTCCTCAGTGTTTACACAACATTCATACTTCCCAAGCTCACCTATGCCTCCTCCACCTGGTCTTCCTCCCTAAATGCCACACAACGTAAACACCTAGAAAAAGTGCAAAAGAGGCCATGCAAGATTATTCTCTACCCTTCCTACTCCACATATCAAGAAGCGCTCAACACACTGACCCTTTAGACTCTCACTGACCATCACCACGACCTCATCTGCAAATTTGGTAAGAAGCTTCTACACCATCCCAGACACCGGCTCCTACTACCACCTGAGATCCCTAGTCCGAGAATTGCTCTTCGACACCACAACCGCATCCAGCCCAGCCCATACGTGCACGAACTGATCGCTATAAGAACAGCCCAGTCCCAACCATTGTAAAAATTATCGATAACTTGTAATAAATCAGTGTACTCACTCCCAGTAAACACTACTCCTTGCACTGTCACTATGTTGAAATGAACTGTAGTTTGAGCTTTTCCCCAGCTAGTTATTATATGTCTTATTTGTGTCACTCATGTTACTTGTATATTATTTGTAATTCGTAACCCATTCCCCAAATATGTAACTGTATATTTTCAGTCTTCTGGCTGCCAAGCTCTTTCAATAAACCGTTAATTATTATTATTATTATTATTATTTATATGTTGGCCCATACCAACTCACTCCCCTGAACCCTCCTCCCCAGCGGACTATCAACAAGTTCTTGCCATAAGGTACTATCTCATTTGGCCAAGGAATGGAACCAGTGATGAATAGTGGTGAACAGTGCTTAACTCAGTGAAAAACAACTCGGCAGTTGAGTCTTACCCAAGCTAGCTAACCACCTTCACACAGTGAGGTCCCAGGTACCCAGTTATACTTCCCCTGAGACTCCACGATAGAGAGGCCTGGGACCACACCTCACCCACTTGAATGAGTGAGTCATGTCGACCACGTGGTGTCCCCAAGATGCTACGACACCACGTAGTGAATGTTTTGCTACAGCATCATCATGTGAATTTCCTCATAACACCATCTGTGAGGTAACTGCTACATCATCAGGCCCCTCATAACGCCATCTGTGAGGGAGTTACTACACTACGTGTCTGGTGTTCAACATCTCACCTTACATGATCTATGCGTGCAAACATTAATCTGTATGTTCACTGTGTGCTCCTTCACCTTTCTCTAATGAGGGCTTTTGTTAAACCACCAATGTATGATGTACTAAGTCATTTGTGTCCAATGTATACTTTCGAAAAGCCCTTGTTTGGGGAAGGTAGGAGAGAGTAGTCGTCATTATTGTCCAAGCCACATTATTTATTTCTATATATAAGTAATTAGGCTGGTTTTTAAATACCTCAATCCCCTAACGGTGCCGTTTGTATATTAAGAAATACCGAAGCCATACAGTACAACACCAGCGAATATGAAGTATCACTGTAACCGGCAACTGTTACTCACTCATACCTACATACATATATAGAGTCTTTACAGAATGATAGCAGACACGAGGAAGACGAACAACAAGAGGAGAAGAGTTAGAAGAAAATCAACTTCAAGCTAAGAAGAAGAATACCAAGACATTTCCTCCAAACAAGAAAACAACACACACAATCAAGCCGACCAAACACTGAGAAACCATGGCGGAACCCAACATGCACCGGACGCTTGACCTGACTCTATCCTGCCGCATCCAGGCGAGTTGCTGCTTAAAGTCCCTCACGCAAGCGCTGTTTAGCCACTGCACCTATTCTATCCTCCTAAAATTCACTTCAATCCCCCCTGCCACTAGCATGTATGTATGTATGTATGTATGTATGTATGTATGTATGAATGAATGCTAACTGCAACTTTGCGTATTAAAACTCATTACTCTTACCGAAGTAATATAGTGCGTGGTTATGTTATGTCATGTTAGGATAGATTATAAACTACATTGGGTTACATTTCGTGAGGTTCGGTGACGCTACAGGAAGTTAGGTGAGGTACCTGGAGGTTAGGTGAATGTTGACTGACTGACTGACAATTATTAGGAAGTGGTTCCAACACGTTCACACACAACCTATACTCATACCACAAGTCCAGAATTAGAGAGGATCATGTTATTGGATATATTTTCAACGATTTACTCAGTGTCTAACCAACTCTTTAGCGATTTAAATGTGGACCTAAAATTAGGTCCGTATATTTGTTTGTCGTGGTGGTGGTGGTGGTGTGCGCCCGTCCATCAGGTTGATTAACCACCAAAACCATAAAGGGTGCGGCCCTGCCGTTTCAGGGCATACACCACATCCATGGCGGTGACGGTCTTCCTTTTTGCGTGCTCGGTGTAGGTGACGGCGTCACGGATGACGTTCTCCAGAAACACCTTGAGGACGCCGCGGGTCTCCTCGTAGATGAGGCCGGATATACGTTTAACACCTCCACGCCGAGCTAGACGACGAATGGCGGGCTTGGTGATACCCTGGATGTTGTCACGAAGCACCTTACGATGACGCTTGGCGCCACCCTTTCCAAGTCCCTTGCCTCCTTTGCCTCGTCCAGTCATGTTGTTGTGGTTGCTACTACAGGTGGTCCTGGTGTGGCTTCGCCGAATCGAATCGAAAAATGCTAGTGACAGGGGGGAAGGAGGTTCAGGAGAAGAATAAAGGGAGGATTGAAGTGAATTTTAGGAGGAGAGAACAGATGCAGTGGCTAAACACCGCTTGCGTGAGGGATTATAAGATGGGGGCAGCAGCAACAACCCGGCTGGACGCGGCAGGGAGGCGACAAGACAAGGCCAGGCTAGCGTCAGGTCAAGCGTCAGGTCAGGCGTCAGGTCAGGCGTCAGGTCAAGCGTCCAGAAATACGGGCACCATCAGACAAGGTGCACGTACAGGGAAATCTGCGCAGTCTGCGCACAGAAGCACGGCACACAGTCCTGCCTCACCAAGCTGAAAAATGGGGAAAAAATTGCCCCCAAGTGTGCCAACTGCGGGGGCAAACACCACGCCTGGAATCCTGGATGCTCCGAGAGAACAAAGAGGGTCCAGGCAAACCGACCAGCAGCAAGACCGGCCCCCACCGCCTACACACCAGCCCCACCAAGTACCTTCGTGTGGGGAACCCAAAGGCCCAAACAATTAAGACAACCTCCTCAGCCAGTCAACACCCAAAGTGCAGCCCAGTTTCCGGGCCTCACTACAGCCACACCTCAGCCACCCAAGCAGCAGACAACGACAACCACGAGAAAGACAAAAGAAGCACACACCAAGGCACCAGGAGGAATGATACACATATCAGACCTAGCCAAGGTACTGACATCCTTCGCGGAGGGCCTAGCCGGACTACTGGGCCACAAGATCCAACCCACACAGCTCCAAATACTCATGGGGAGCGTCCTCGGGCAAGTCGCCACAGCTCCAGCCACCTCAGTGGAGGAAGCCACGCCGGTCCGCACACGAGTAACAGCCGAGGTACACTCTACACCGAAGAAGGCCACCAGAGAACCCAAGACACCGACAGCTCCCAAGATACCGACAGCTCCCAGAAAGAAACTGGACGTTTCAACTCCCCTGAACCGAACCACGGCCCAGAAGGCAAAAACCACAGAACACGAAGACATGGACCTGATTCAGTTGGAATCGAACTTGGACATCTCCATCGAGGACCACCAGAAGTCCCCGATGAAACAGTGGTGGAAAACGTCAGCACCCTGAACATCCTAACATGGAATGCTCAGGGCATCAAAAACAAGAAACACCTCCTACAAGAAGCAGCAGCCAAGGACAAGCTTGACATCATACTCCTACAAGAAACACTTCTACAAGAACACCACTGTTTCAAATTCAGCGGTTACAAGACATACAGGAGGCATTTCACGCAGGCGTCAACAAGAGGATGTATGATCTTGGTCAAGTCAAGCATACCCTCCGCCGATGTCACGCAGCAATTTCCATGTGGGGAAAACATCGAGACACAGGCCGTCAAAGTAACCCTCCAAGAACGGGAATTAACTGTTCACAACATCTACAAGAACCCAAGGGGCTCACTGGAGGTTACTCAATTATTTGCTTCGGCCGCCGACCACGCCACACTCATAGGAGGGGATTTCAACGCACATCATCCCTTCCTAAGCTCGGCAAGCCCCACAAATGAAGACGGCCTACACCTATACACCACCTTTCAAGATACACCCGAGATCTGCCTCCTGAACACCGGAGAGCCCACCCACACTAGGGGAGGAAGGCTAGATCTAACCTTCGTCTCCAGTGCACTACAGCCTTCGGCCTCCTGGCAGATACACCCCACGCTGACCAGTGACCACTTCGCCACCCTAACAACGCTGAAGGTGAACAAACTCCCCACTCCACCCCCCCCGAGATGGAGATACAACACTCAAAAGGCAGACTGGGGACTCTTCAAGAAACACCTGGCTAAGTGGCGCGAAAAATCACAGCCGGCCGGCGCAGCACCCGCGGATGAGACAACCCTCCACCACCAATTGGTCGAGGCGTTTCACCTAGCGGCAGAAGAGGCTATCCCAAAAACAAAACCCACATCAAGACAGTACAATGATTACTGGTACTACTGTCCCAGGGTGAAAGAACTCAACCACAGAGTGAACATGGCCCGAAGAAACTACAGGAGACATCCCACGGCAACAAACAGACATCTCCTGCAAGTCATAGTCAAGGATACCAGGGAAGAGAAGGAAGAAATTAAAAACGCAAGCTGGCTCAAGTGGTGCTCCGAACTGAACGAGCACACCACCCTTGGCAAGATGTGGGCCCAGATCCGAAGGGCATCTGGGAAGGCAACACCACCACCACCAACTCATCCCAACCCAGAAGAGGAAGCCGAGAGACTTGCAAAACTGTTCTCTGACCGAGCAGCAACGAAGAACCTCCCGAGACAGGCGGAGGAGACACAACGGCGTCTGCGACAGGTCAGACTCCAGATGATCGAAGAGGCCTGCAACAGTGAAGATGACACTGACAGACCATTCAACCAGCAAGAACTCCAGAAGTCGCTAAAACGAAGCAAGGATACAGCTCCAGGGGCCGACAGGATAACCTACTCCATGCTCTCTCATGCCGGTACAGCCGGACACGAGGCTCTGCTGCAAGCCATCAATGCTTCGTGGACAGCACAAAGACTCCCACCGGAATGGAAGAAGGCAGATATACAGCCCATTCCGAAGCCCAGAGAACCAGACAAGCCGAGGCCCATCTCCCTTCTCAGCTGCATAGCGAAGACCGGAGAAAGAATGGCTCTCAACCGACTCAAGTGGAAAGTAGGCAGCCCACACCCTCACATCTTTGCTTACACCGAGAACACCGGCACAGGCAACAACATCGCCGAGATACTCAGCACAGTGGACAACAAACCAGCTCTGGTGGTCTTCCTCGACCTGGAGAAAGCCTTCGAACTAGCAAATCCTTTGGCCATTACAACTACGCTCGCTAAAAAAGGCGTCAAAGGAAGGTTGCTGGGGTGGATCCAGAACTACCTCACACAGAGAGAAGCACGAGTACGCTTTCAGGGAGCAACCTCAAGCTACAGGGTCCATGAAAACGGAACCCCACAAGGAGGCATCCTCAGTCCAATGCTGTTCAACGTCCTGATGGAAAATCTAGTCAAACTTCCCTTCAGACAAACAGCCAAGCTCCTATGCTATGCAGACGACTTACAGCTTATAGTAAGAGGATCGAACAGACTAGCCAACACGCAACACGCACTCCAACTTATAGAAGAGGAGTGCAACAGACTTGGACTCAAGATAAATCCAGCCAAGTCGAAAGCGATGGCCATCTGCACAGACACACCAGACAAGACGCTCTCCATACAAAACACGCCGGTAGTCTGGACCAACGCCCACCAGTGTCTTGGAATCTGGTTTGACCAGAAACTCACCTTCAAGCCGCAACTCGAGTATCTCAGGCACAGGACGAAGAGCAGACACAATATAATGAGGTCGCTCACCAGCAAATCCGCAGGAGCAAACCTTCATGTGCTCAAAGCCTACTACACAGCCGCCATCAGATCGCTGGTAGATTACAGTGCTCCAGCACTCATTGGACTGAGAGAAGACCAAATAGCTAAGCTAGAAGTCATTCAAAACAATGCTCTCAGGACCATGCTCGGAGCACCCATGTGGACCAGAATTAGCAATCTGCAAATGGAAACCGAGCTACCACCCCTGGCAGTACGAGTCAAGCAGGTGACAGCCGGTCTCCTCGCCAAAATCTGCAGAGCAGACAAGCCCACAGCTGCCAAGATTCGAATCAGTGCCTCTCTCCACCTCGACCACAGAGTGCGAGGGGCCACCTGGTCGCACGAGGCAAGCGAGGTCATCCGACACCTGCAAGCAGAAACACTCGTCAAGAACAACCAAGACACACGAGACAATGGTTACACTGTTCCTCCACCATGGAGCCCTCCACCAGCCACACTCAAATTCACCGACCTCGGCGACAGTAAAGCCAACCTCCAGAAGGAGGACCTCAAAAAAATATCTCTCCAAGCCATAGCCACCGAGACACCGGCTGATGCAGCATCATACTTCACAGACGGCTCGGTGGACCCAAAACATCACAGATCCGGAGCGGCCTTCTACACCCAAGGTCAGACCCTCCAATGGAGACTTTCCAACGACTGCTCCACCCTACAAACAGAACTGGTAGCAATCTCAAAGGCCCTACAACACGCTGCAACACAACACAACAAGTCCGTCATAATTCACACGGACTCGAAATCGGCCATGCAGGCGCTGCAACACAGTCAACCAAGAGACAACGTCCACATCATCACCTCGATCCTCGCACAGCTACAGGAATTCCAAAGCCAAAACCGACCAGTCGTCTTACACTGGATTCCCAGTCATGTAGGGATCGGAGGAAACGACGTGGCAGACGAAGCAGCCAAGGCAGCTACACGTTCCAGTAGCGTACACATCCAAGTTCCAGCAAGTGTGCAACAGATCAAGAATCACCTCAGAAAGACTACCAAGCTCCACATCAAAAAGAGCTTCCTTCACGCACTCAACGCTGGTTCCCAATCAGCCAAATGGTACCTGGCGGCCACAAAAGGGGAACCACCTTTCGCAGACAAGAAAACTCCAAGACAAACCCAAGTCAGCCTTCACCGACTACGACTAGGGTACAAGTGCTCCTGGCAGATGATCGGAAACGACGTCATGGAATGCACCTACTGTCAGGAGCCAGCAGCCAACCCACTTGAACACTATCTCCTCGATTGCGAGGTCACACAAAGCCTCCGAGACAGAACTCAAATCTCCCAAGAAACACACACAACACCAGCGGCCACTCTAACCCGAAAGGCCCACACAGACCACATTCACCACCTACTCCGGGTCATCACACGATACCCACCACCCAGATAGCTTAGAAAGCATCCTCTCCCAGCAAGTGCGGACCCCAGTTCGGGGGGCGCGCCACTCCGAGGCTGACCACGTCCAAGAGTGGGGGCCGGTGGTAAGCGTCCACTGATCGGGGGTCCGCTCACACTTGCAACCTGCAGTATCCCTCCAATCTGCAGGTGGGACCACCTCCAATCCCAATCCGGTCTGGCTGCTCCTGGAGCTCCAGCCGGAACCACCAAACGGGCCGCCTATAGGCAAAGGCCCGTGTCGGACTACGGTCCGACAATCTATACAACAACAACAACAACCAGGCCGCCCACTCATCGCATCGCTCCTGAACGAAGAAGACCTCTCAACAAGACCTCCTGCTGGACCCGGAACTCTGAAGACCGCCCTCTCCCTTGTGCCATTGTTGGCCATCTTCCCGGACCGGACCACCCACGACTGTCATCGTCCACAACAACTCACGAGCGTTCTCGGTTTATCGAGCATTAGCTTGCCCTCCCCACTGGTGGTGTGAGTGACCCACACTCCAGCTGGAGAGCAGTTATAGCGCGATATTCCCGGCGTGGTTTGAGCTCTTTTCCTTCTACTACTATTTTTCCTTTTTCGCTCTGGCCTAGGGACCTGCACCCTCAAAAGTGTATTCGTCCTGCGGTCCCCCCTGTAACTGTTCACCTCCCTCCCAGGAGATTGTGAACACGAAAGGGGGTCGGAGCAAAACCCTCCCCAGCCGAGTCTTTCCAGGAAAACCGTGATCGTGCGGGTCCACCTGGAAAGAGGGTAGCAATCCTTATCCTTCCCAAATAGGCACACTTAGCTCACGTCTATAAGTGAGCAGTCACATACACTAGGAAGTAGGCTTCCCCAATCGGGGCTCCGTGAGAGAAGCTCAGGAACCACTCTACGACCACCAGCTAGTGGGGAGTGCTGTAATTCCTTTGCTGTTTACTCAACCGGAATAGGTAGGATCTAAAACAATAACAACAACAACAACAACAACAACAACCAGGTTATGGAGCGCGTACGCCCTCCTAACCGCGATCCCCGCCTGAACCGCCAACCTGACGACCCGAACCACGACAGGCTTCGCACAGAGAAAGCAGACCAGTTACGAGCCTTCAACGAAGCCCTGAAAAGTAGGAACTCTGCCACCACCTGACTATCTGTGTTACATCGTCTGCGTAAGCGATGTATTCTGATTGACGTGGTTGCGGCATATCTGCCGTGTATACAGTGTATAACGTCGGCGATATATTACTGCCTTGGGGAACTCCGCTATGAAGGATGAAGGTTTGTCCTAGATGGTTGTCGATTATTAATTTGGCCTGTCTGTTATCTAAAAAATTACATAATAGTGCTGTGATATTGGTAGGCATGTCCAATTTGATTATTTTTAACTTCAATCCTTCATGCCACACTTTGTCAAATGCTTTTGAAACATCTCTCAGAATTATGTTGCATTGGTCTCTGTTACTTGCAGCATTTGCAATTGATTCATATATTAGAGCTATTGCTGTGTTGGTTCCTCGGTGTTTTCGAAAGCCGTGCTGTCTCGGGTTATATTTGTTTTCTTGGTCTAGAAAATTTCTCAGTCTGTTGTTGATTATTTTTTCCAATATTTTACCAGGTGTTTCCAATAATGATATAGGTCTGTAGTTTTCTGCTTGAGTATGGTTCTTTCCTGCTTTCGGAATGAGTCTGATTTTGGCTAATTTAAATTTGGTAGGGAAAAAGCCAGTTGCAAGTGAGGCATTGTATATATTTTTGAGCTGTTCGATCATAGACTGAGGAATGTTTTGAAGTACGATTTTATTAATTTGGCTTATGCCAGGTGCTTTATTCTTGAAACTTGCAATTGTTTTTGCAATATCATTTTTAGTTAATGGGGCAATTATTGGGTTGTTTATGTCTAATAAGTCGAGGTTGATTTTATTGGTAGGTTTCCATTTCTCTGTGTTCTGGCTCAAATATGTTTTAGTTGCCTGTTCTGTTTCTTGGCAGAAGCTTCTATTGTCTTCGTCATTTATTCTGAATATGTTCTTCCAGAATTCTCTAAATATTGGTTCTTTATCGTGTGGTTCTGTTACCTTTCTACCGTTTTTGTCCTTTATGTAGCTAGTTTCTTCCGAGTTTGTTCCCATTAGGTTTTTTATTTTCTTCCAGAATGCTTTTGGATTTTTGTAGTCTGCTTGTGTATCCTGGATCAGCTTGTTCCATGTTTCATTGTGTTTGTTCTTGCTTATGTCTTTCAGTTCTTCTTTTAGATTCCTGTATAATATTGTGGTGTCATTGCTCCACCCGTGTGTTTTGGTGTATTCATATAGATTGGTGAATCTAGTTTGGATCATTTTCTCTTCATGTGTTAATTGTGCATGTGGTAATGTACGGTATATTGTTTTTGGAATGTTGTTTTCCATTGCTGTTGTTACTTCTTTGTACCATGTATCCAGTGAATTATCAATCTCTGTTGTGTCTTTGTTGTGTAGGAGTGTTGGTTCGTTGTTGCTAAGTTCCGATTTAAAATTTTCCCAATTTGCTTTATTGAGTGAAAATCTTGGGATTGATGGGATTTGTATCGGGGATGTGGATAAAGTTGCAATTATGGGTAGATGATCACTGGTTGTTGTGGGTCCCGCTTTTAGATGTACGTTTAGATGGTGATGTCTATTGGTTAAAACAATGTCTGGTTTTCCAGTGTTGCCGGCTGATATGTAAGTTGCGAAGTCGGGCCCGAGGTGTGTTATTGTCCCGTGATCGATGAGAGCATGGAGGATTTTTCCTCCTGGGTTTCTGACATTGTTTCCTAAGGTTGTGTGTTTTGCATTGAGGTCTCCTATGAAGTATGCTGGATTGTTTTGCCTCATTAGTTTTAAGATGTCCCCTGTAGGAAATATTGGTCTTCTGAATGTTAAATATGAAGTTCCGATGGTTATTGGCCCTCTTGTTGTATTTACTTCGGCTGCCAGAAAGTTACTTTGAAAATTGTCAATGATTTTATATTGTATGTTGCGTTTTATGGCAATTGCTATGCCATCATGTGGTTCGTTGTGTATGTTCATTTGATGTACATGGTAGTTAAAGATCTTGATTTTTTCACTATTTTTCCTACCATGTGCGTTGATGAGAATGATGTCAGGGTCTAATGTGCTGTATATGTTGGTGAGTTCTGATTTCCTTGCCGAATTCCAGGCTAGGACGTTGTGTTGGATTATCTTTAATGTTTTATTTTGAGTAGTCGTGGGTCCCGAGAACTTGGTGTAGGGTGTCTGCTGGCTCGTATATCTCCTGGCGAGTGTCCACTCCTTTCCTCCTTCAATCCCGTTCTGATTTTCTTAAATTTAATTGTATCTACTCTTTCAATTCTATTGTATTTGGTGTTAATAAGTCCTGCATTTATCAGTTGTTCTATGTAGGATTCTTCTACCCTATCATCTTCGTAGGTAACTTTTACTGTGCCTTCCTCTATTTCCTGGAGAAGTCTGTCATTTGTTATTGTAGGTGGTGTGTTAACTGAGTAGAATCGGATGCCGATTTCGTTGCCTAAGTCTTCTGGTTGCACATCACTTGATGAGGGTGAGGGGGCACGAAGGCCAGGAAGGGATTCTTTACTAGTTTTCGGTTTGGTTGGGTCAGCTTTTGCAGGTTTTAATTTCTCTGCTTGCTGAGTTGTGGAACCTGATGATTTGCGGCGTGGTGTGGTGTGGTGTGGTGTGACTGCTTGGGTGATAGGGTCTGTTTCCGTGATGGTTTCTTCTGTGTCTAGTTTAGTTATGTGCTTCTGTGCTTTTGTTACTCCCAGGCTACTCTCTGTGACAATTTTAAATATCTCTGTTGAGGGGGCGTCGTCCGGAAAATTCACCTCCGGTAGATTGTTTGCAGCAAACATTTCTCTGATCGTTTTTCCGAAGCTTCCTGGTTCTGCAATGTTGTTAAGGTGTGCATGGATGATACTTGCTAGGATTGTGAAAGGTAATCCTTCACTTAGATTGAGGTATGTCGGTTGCATGATGGGATTTTCTTTAGTTTTATTTAGGACTTTGGTAGTGGTGTCTTGTAGCTTTGCGATTGCTGCGTATGTTTTGTTGGGGTCTGTTTCAATCTTCTTATTTGCCCTTTCTTTTTCTCTCAGATTTTTGATTATGTCTTTCCTTATGGGACAACGCGCTGCTAGTGTTCGGTGTTCCCCATCACAGTTCAGGCATTTGGGGTTATCTTTGTTGCAGCATTCTCTGAATGTATGGCCCTCTGATGCACATTCGGAGCAGATCTTCTTGTCCTTTAGTGGACAATTTATGGCTAGATGATTATATTTATAACAGTTCCAGCACGGTGTTATTGTAAAAAATTCCTCCTGCTCAATTTGATACTTTGTGAGATGGTAGTGGGAAATACAGAGTCCATTCTCTAGGGCTTTTTGTGCCATGGAGATCTCTGCAAACCTGACCTTCATCATGGTAGGGGCACCAGGCATTAGCACAACCTCTTCAACTCTGGCCCATGTGTTCTTTTCTTCTATATTATTGGCAATATTCCTTGGTGATTGTACCAGTATGTCCTTATCAACCCTTTTAATTACTATGGATTTTTTGGCTCGTAGTTGTGGTGGTATTACAATTTCGAACCCTTGTTCTTCTAATTTCTTTGTTGATTCAACAGACAGCATGTTATCTACATCTTTTTCTTCGAGGCAAAGGACTATGTAGGAGTCCTTTGTTTCGATTAGCGCGGCGAATTTGATGTTTAGCTGGGCACACAGTAGTATGCCCAGTTCCTCCTTGCGTTTTTCGGATACGCCCCCCAAGAGGGAGCGTACCCGTATCCTGTTTCCAGTTGTCCTAGTCATTGCTTAATTCGTTTTCCGTGGCATCAGTCTTGTTGTAGTTTTTTTACCGGCACCCTACCTATTCCAGGCGAGCAACCTAAACACAGGAATTACAGCACTCCCCACCGCCACTTGCTGGTCGAGTGGTCGTGGAGTGGTTCCTGTGTCACTCACCCAGAAGCCCCGTTAGGGGAGCCTATATCCCTATTGTTGGTGATGTGCTCACTTATAGACGTGAGCTTAAAGTGTACCTATTAGGGGAAGGGTGGAGGATTAAGGATTGCGACCCCCTTCCTAGGTGGAACACGCACGATCACGGTTTCCCAGGAAGGCTCGGCGGAGGGGGGGGGGGTTCTGCTCCTACCCCCTTTCGTGTTCACAATCTCCTACCGTGGAGGTGAACAGTTACAGGGGGGACCCAAGGACGAATACACCTCTAGGGTGCAGGTCCCCAGGCCAGAGCGAAAAAGAAGGAAGATCAAGGAGAAATAGCCAAGGGTGCAAGTGCACCAGTGGGATCGCGGCCCGAGTCCGCTACGGAAAACCGTTACAGATCTCCCAGTCAGGGCCGCCTCTGATCAGGAGTCACCCCTGATCAGTAGGGAGGCACAGAAAGGGCGTTGTCTGGAACGAGCTTCCCGGTTGTGTGAAGTGATGGTAATGAGGTTGATGTTGAAGTTATAGTGCAGTTTGTCGAAAGTAAGAGATAGGCTGGCTGGCTTTGCAGTGAGCGGTCTAGAAAGACGTCCGTTCAGCGGGACGCTCAGGAGCAGACTGGCTGCAGCTACGGCTCTCTTACATTGGTTGGGTCCGCGAGACGGCCACCTGGCCTGATCCTGAGCTTGGTATAAAAGACCAAGGTGGCCCGAGGAAATTTAACTCCTATCACGAAAAGCAGCAGCAGCAGCAACATGTCAGGACGCGGCAAGGGAGGCAAGGTGAAGGGCAAGTCAAAGTCCCGTTCTAGCAGGGCCGGACTCCAGTTCCCCGTGGGTAGGATCCACCGTCTCTTGCGTAAAGGCAACTATGCTGAGCGTGTTGGTGCAGGTGCACCTGTGTACCTTGCAGCCGTCATGGAGTACCTGGCAGCAGAAGTGCTCGAGCTGGCCGGTAACGCCGCCCGCGACAACAAGAAGACCCGCATTATCCCGCGTCATCTTCAGCTTGCCATTCGCAATGACGAGGAGCTGAACAAGCTCCTGTCTGGAGTCACCATTGCCCAAGGGGGTGTCCTTCCTAACATCCAAGCTGTGCTCCTCCCCAAGAAGACAGAGAAGAAATAAGAACCCAAGGTTCGTTCACACAAGACAACCTAACCAAACAGGCTCCTTTCGGAGCCACAGGATATCACTTAAAGAGAGAAATATACGACATCAACGTTTTGCAGGATAACACTCAATTTTACGTGTAATTAGCATAGTATTGTGGAAATTGAGTGAAAATGTTTTTGAATGGTGTAGATGTGAAGGGGTACTGTGGGGGCCTGGGGTGGGGGACTTAAACGGGACTTAGAAGGGCGCAAGAAGCAGCAGCAGCCAGGGAGGCGACCTTATTTTCAGTCAGGTTCATACACAAAGAAATACATCAGATTCATTGACAGTACAGTACACATTTACCAGTGTGGGCTAGCCAATTTGGGATAAAGAGCAAGAATGTAATGTCCTCAATGAAGTAATGACATAGTTCAAGATACAATAAGTCAGGTGGCCTGAAGTCTTTGACAGTGTCACATTCAATAATATAGTAGTGCTTTAAAGGTGTATCACCAAGTTTACATGCTGAGTGTTCCTTTATGGGTACAGCGTTACTAACTAGCCAGATGTGTCTGTATCCTAACCTAATTCTGGCCACGACTACATCACACAGGCAAGTTGTTTGGACACTCTTCCTAGCCCCCTTGGTCCCTGTTCACCTACCTACTGTAGCAGTAAGTAGGTACCTGTTGTAAATCGAAAGGTTGCCAATTCGTAATCAGGGAAAGTTGTTTGAGCTTCTAAACTTGAACTGACATAATCCGAGGAGTGGTGATCCGAGGATCACAGACACTATCTCTCCCACTACAAATCCCTTCCTAACCTCCTGCTCCTTCCTCTGTCCTCCCCAAATTTAACCATGCTATCGCAAAGGTAATAATACAGGTAGAGACAACAACATATTTTCCTATTGTCTTATTATATATTAATAACAGAAACGCTGCCGCCATCCCGGAGGCTATACATTGTCTCACTGTTCATTACCTCCACAATTCTTCCTCTTACTTCTTCTTCCATCAATACTTTATTAACGGTGTATGTAAGTTTCACCATGTATTGCACTACAGCGGTAGAGCAAAGTATATTTTGTTAGCAATAAACCAAAAGCATATTTTATGGCCTAATCATCACTACATAGAACACCACCCATAAAGCATGATACTAGTAGACCACAAACTGCTATAAACACCCAAAGCATATTTTATTGCCTAATCATCACTACATAGAACACCACTCATAAAACATGATACTATTAGACCACAAACTGCTATAAACCCCAATAATATAATAGACTATACTAGTGACTATAATTGTGTTACCCAATATTTTACGAAATAATACTATAAAACATAATAATAAACACACTATTAGTGTATATTAGTTGAATGCACAATCTGATGAGAAGTAAAAAAAAAAACAACAACATAACAATAACCTATAAAGAGTGTAGAGTATTTTTGTGCAAACTATTATACTAGTAGATGGTCTAAGATAACTGTATGTGAAGGAAAAGGTGTGCTCTCCACTCAAACTTTCTTTTTATAAAATCTCCTACTCCCCAGCTGAGCGGTACGCCCAATGGGAAACAAAACGTGGCACATAACACGCCGCCCGCCAGCTCTGGCTCGGTGAATAGGAATCAGTAATCGGGCGGAGTATAAACAACACCGCCGCCAATGTGCTCCTCCCATCTCTGAGGAAATCTGGCGGGCAACTTAGTATTATATTAGTATGTAATAATAATAACAATAATAAAAATAATAATAATAATAATAATAATACTAATAATAATAAGAATAATAATAATATTAATAATAATAATATTAATAATAATAACATGCAATTACATTTTATAACACATACTAACAAAATAGTGTATAGCCTACTATACTTAACTATAATAGGTTAGGTTGCGTAGGAGGATCTAAAAAGTACAGTAGTATATACACACACACACACACATACATATAGACAACAAACTAAATTAGAAACCACACGTCAGTGAAGTTATCAAATCCTCCAGTTTCCGTCTCCACCTCCTACTCCGACTCAAGTCCCTCGGTGTTCCTGCACACCAGCTCCTCAGTGTTTACACAACATTCATACTTCCCAAGCTCACCTGGTCTTCCTCCCTAAATGCCACACAACGTAAACACCTAGAAAAAGTGCAAAAGAGGCCATGCAAGATTATTCTCTACCCTTCCTACTCCACATATCAAGAAGCGCTCAACACGCTGACCGACCCTTTAGACTCTCACTGACCATCACCACGACCTCATCTGCAAATTTGGTAAGAAGCTTCTACACCATCCCCGACACCGGCTCCTACTACCACCTGAGATCCCTAGTCCGAGAATTGCTCTTCGACACCACAACCGCATCCAGCCCATACGTGCACGAACTGATCTCTATAAGAACAGCCCAGTCCCAACCATTGTAAAAATTATCGATAACTTGTAATACATCAGTGTACTCACTCCCAGTAAACACTACTCCTTGCACTGTCACTATGTTGAAATGAACTGTAGTTTGAGCTTTTCCCCAGCTAGTTATTATATGTCTTATTTGTGTCACTCATGTTACTTGTATATTATTTGTAATTCGTAACCCATTCCCCAAATATGTAACTGTATATTTTCAGCCTTCTGGCTGCCAAGCTCTTTCAATAAACCGTTAATTATTATTATTATTATTATTTATATGTTGGCCCATACCAACTCACTCCCCTGAACCCTCCTCCCCACCGGACTATCAACAAGTTCTTGCCATAAGGTACTATCTCATTTGGCAAAGGAATGGAACCAGTGATGAATAGTGGTGAACAGTGCTTAACTCAGTGAAAAACAACTCGGCAGTTGAGTCTTACCCAAGCTAGCTAACCACCTTCACACAGTGAGGTCCCAGGTACCCAGTTATACTTCCCCTGAGACTCCACGATAGAGAGGCCTGGGACCACACCTCACCCACTTGAATGAGTGAGTCATGTCGACCACGTGGTGTCCCCAAGATGCTACGACACCACGTAGTGAATGTTTTGCTACAGCATCCTGTGAAGTTCCTCATAACACCATCTGTGAGGTAACTGCTACATCATCAGGCCCCTCATAACGCCATCTGTGAGGGAGTTACTACACTACGTGTCTGGTGTTCAACACCTCACCTTACATGATCTACGCGTGCAAACATTAATCTGTATGTTCACTGTGTGCTCCTTCACCTTTCTCTAATGAGGGCTTTTGTTAAACCACCAATGTATGTACTAAGTCATTTGTGTCCAATGTATACTTTCGAAAAGCCCTTGTTTGGGGAAGGTAGGAGAGAGTAGTCGTCATTATTGTCCAAGCCACATTATTTATTTCTATATATAAGTAATGTAGGCTGGTTTTTAAATACATCATTCCCCTAACGGTGCCGTTTGTATATTAAGAAATACCGAAGCCATACAGTACAACACCAGCGAATATGAAGTATCACTGTAACCGGCAACTGTTACTCACTCATACCTACATGCATATATAGAGTCTTTACAGAATGATAGCAGACACGAGGAAGACGAACAACAAGAGGAGAAGAGTTAGAAGAAAATCAACTTCAAGCTAAGAAGAAGAATACCAAGACATTTCCTCCAAACAAGAAAACAACACACACAATCAAGCCGACCAAACACTGAGAAACCATGGCGGAACCCAACATGCACCGGACGCTTGACCTGACTCTATCCTGCCGCATCCAGGCGAGTTGCTGCTTAAAGTCCCTCACGCAAGCGCTGTTTAGCCACTGCACCTATTCTATCCTCCTAAAATTCACTTCAATCCCCCCTGCCACTAGCATGTTATGTATGTATGTATGTATGTATGAATGAATGATAACTGCAACTTTGCGTATTAAAACTCATTACTCTTACCGAAGTAATATATTGCGTGGTTATGTTATGTCATGTTAGGATAGATTATAAACTACATTGGGTTACATTTCGTGAGGTTCGGTGACGCTACAGGAAGTTAGGTGAGGTACCTGGAGGTTAGGTGAATGTTGACTGACTGACTGACTGACAATTATTAGGAAGTGGTTCCAACACGTTCACGCACAACCTATACTCATACCACAAGTCCAGAATTAGAGAGGATCATGTTATTGGATATATTTTCAACGATTTACTCAGTGTCTAACCAACTCTTTGGCGATTTAAATGTGGACCTAAAATTAGGTCCGTATATTTGTTTGTCGTGGTGGTGGTGGTGGTGTGCGCCCGTCCATCAGGTTGATTAACCACCAAAACCATAAAGGGTGCGGCCCTGCCGTTTCAGGGCATACACCACATCCATGGCGGTGACGGTCTTCCTTTTTGCGTGCTCGGTGTAGGTGACGGCGTCACGGATGACGTTCTCCAGAAACACCTTGAGGACGCCGCGGGTCTCCTCGTAGATGAGGCCGGATATACGTTTAACACCTCCACGCCGGGCTAGACGACGAATGGCGGGCTTGGTGATACCCTGGATGTTGTCACGAAGCACCTTACGATGACGCTTGGCGCCACCCTTTCCAAGTCCCTTGCCTCCTTTGCCTCGTCCAGTCATGTTGTTGTGGTTGCTACTTCAGGTGGTCCTGGCTCCAATATGTGTAATCGCGCACCATTTGGTGGGTGTAGGTGGCGTGCTGTGGACGCAGCGGTAGTATCGTTCATCCAAGGCCGTCCCTCCCTCTTGGAGGTGGGGCGTAGCTTGCGGATGACGCATGCGGCTCACCCCCCAGCACCATAGACCTCAAAACCTGGGGGATCTACGAAGTGAGGCCCTTCGTCCCAGAGCCCCTGCGATGCTTCAGATGCCAGAAATACGGGCACCATCAGACAAGGCGCACGTACAGGGAAATCTGCGCAGTCTGCGCACAGAAGCACGGCACACAGTCCTGCCTCACCAAGCTGAAAAATGGGGAAAAAATTGCCCCCAAGTGTGCCAACTGCGGGGGCAAACACCACGCCTGGAATCCTGGATGCTCCGAGAGAACAAAGAGGGTCCAGGCAAACCGACCAGCAGCAAGACCGGCCCCCACCGCCTACACACCAGCCCCACCAAGTACCTTCGTGTGGGGAACCCAAAGGCCCAAACAATTAAGACAACCTCCTCAGCCAGTCAACACCCAAAGTGCAGCCCAGTTTCCGGGCCTCACTACAGCCACACCTCAGCCACCCAAGCAGCAGACAACGACAACCACGAGAAAGACAAAAGAAGCACACACCAAGGCACCAGGAGGAATGATACACATATCAGACCTAGCCAAGGTACTGACATCCTTCGCGGAGGGCCTAGCCGGACTACTGGGCCACAAGATCCAACCCACACAGCTCCAAATACTCATGGGGAGCGTCCTCGGGCAAGTCGCCACAGCTCCAGCCACCTCAGTGGAGGAAGCCACGCCGGTCCGCACACGAGTAACAGCCGAGGTACACTCTACACCGAAGAAGGCCACCAGAGAACCCAAGACACCGACAGCTCCCAAGATACCGACAGCTCCCAGAAAGAAACTGGACGTTTCAACTCCCCTGAACCGAACCACGGCCCAGAAGGCAAAAACCACAGAACACGAAGACATGGACCTGATTCAGTTGGAATCGAACTTGGACATCTCCATCGAGGACCACCAGAAGTCCCCGATGAAACAGTGGTGGAAAACGTCAGCACCCTGAACATCCTAACATGGAATGCTCAGGGCATCAAAAACAAGAAACACCTCCTACAAGAAGCAGCAGCCAAGGACAAGCTTGACATCATACTCCTACAAGAAACACTTCTACAAGAGCACCACTGTTTCAAATTCAGCGGTTACAAGACATACAGGAGGCATTTCACGCAGGCGTCAACAAGAGGATGTATGATCTTGGTCAAGTCAAGCATACCCTCCGCCGATGTCACGCAGCAATTTCCATGTGGGGAAAACATCGAGACACAGGCCGTCAAAGTAACCCTCCAAGAACGGGAATTAACTGTTCACAACATCTACAAGAACCCAAGGGGCTCACTGGATGTTACTCAATTATTTGCTTCGGCCGCCGACCACGCCACACTCATAGGAGGGGATTTCAACGCACATCATCCCTTCCTAAGCTCGGCAAGCCCCACAAATGAAGACGGCCTACACCTATACACCACCTTTCAAGATACACCTGAGATCTGCCTCCTGAACACCGGAGAGCCCACCCACACTAGGGGAGGAAGGCTAGATCTAACCTTCGTCTCCAGTGCACTACAGCCTTCGGCCTCCTGGCAGATACACCCCACGCTGACCAGTGACCACTTCGCCACCCTAACAACGCTGAAGGTGAACAAACTCCCCACTCCACCCCCCCCGAGATGGAGATACAACACTCAAAGGCAGACTGGGGACTCTTCAAGAAACACCTGGCTAAGTGGCGCGAAAAATCACAGCCGGCCGGCGCAGCACCCGCGGATGAGACAACCCTCCACCACCAATTGGTCGAGGCGTTTCACCTAGCGGCAGAAGAGGCTATCCCAAAAACAAAACCCACATCAAGACAGTACAATGATTACTGGTACTACTGTCCCAGGGTGAAAGAACTCAACCACAGAGTGAACATGGCCCGAAGAAACTACAGGAGACATCCCACGGCAACAAACAGACATCTCCTGCAAGTCATAGTCAAGGATACCAGGGAAGAGAAGGAAGAAATTAAAAAGGCAAGTTGGCTCAAGTGGTGCTCCGAACTGAACGAGCACACCACCCTTGGCAAGATGTGGGCCCAGATCCGAAGGGCATCTGGGAAGGCAACACCACCACCACCAACTCATCCCAACCCAGAAGAGGAAGCCGAGAGACTTGCAAAACTGTTCTCTGACCGAGCAGCAACGAAGAACCTCCCGAGACAGGCGGAGGAGACACAACGGCGTCTGCGACAGATCAGACTCCAGATGATCGAAGAGGCCTGCAACAGTGAAGATGACACTGACAGACCATTCAACCAGCAAGAACTCCAGAAGTCGCTAAAACGAAGCAAGGACACAGCTCCAGGGGCCGACAGGATAACATACTCCATGCTCTCTCATGCCGGTACAGCCGGACACGAGGCTCTGCTGCAAGCCATCAATGCTTCGTGGACAGCACAAAAACTCCCACCGGAATGGAAGAAAACCCGAATATACAGCGTTGATGAAATAACGGCCCATCTTCTGGGAGAAAAGAATGACTCGTACCTGAAGGCCGCAGAACAAGCAAAAAGATCGGTTTTTGTTCGTCAAGTCGATCAAGAGATCGGGAGGAAGACCTGAAAGAAGAACTGGAACGCCAAAATAGGTGGATGAAGATTGAAGAAGTCATTAAGATAAAGGACTATACTCATGTTTGAAGAAGTGTCAATGGCTGAGAAAGTTTTACAACAGGGCTTTCTAATATTCAACATGTCAGTCACACCACATCAAATAAAGAAGAAGACATTCATCAGTCTGCAAACTTGCTTCTCCTGCTACAAATATGAAGAACACACAACGAGAGACTGTCCGGAAAAAGAAAAAAGTACTGCTCAGATTGTGCAGGCGACGACCATACCTACACTGAATGTAAGAATACACATGTTGGCTGTCTCAACTGTAAGAGAAACGGGAATGTATACATAGGACATAGGACGTTAGCAATGGCATGCCCAATAAAAAAACACATGATAAAGTACAAGGAACAAGAAACAAGGAAAAAGGAACAAGACAAGAAGGATACGACATACGTCGAAATAGCAAAGAGAGCGGTCCAAGAGGCTCATAGACCAGAATCCACAGTATTAAACCTAAGTGAGCCAATACATGATAAGGTAATGATTAGTATGATCCATGCACATTTGCACAATATCATTGCACCCGGATCATACAATGAGGAATTAAGGAAAATGTTTAAATTGAATAACCTACCAGAGATGATATTTCCAGAGAATCCACAATCTGAAAAACTATTTCAGACAACATATGCAAGCGAACTGAGAGAAAAACTACATCAAGACGAACAAAGGCTTGAGCAAGGAGCAACAGCTGATACACAAGGAACACAAGCGACTGATAGAGATCCCAGACAAATGACTAGAAGTGACAAAGAGAAGATAGAAATAACAAAAGGACAGACTATAAGACAAAGGAGTAGGAGGAGAGAAGATAAGATGGAAACTGATCACAATATACAACCTGAATCTGCTGAAGAAATTGGATTAAAAGTTATCACTACAACAAAACATGGAATCCCAACATCGAGACCAACAGGAGGGACAATAGTAAAAAAACTGTGAAGGAGGGATATACAAGTGGACATATCAAGAAAAATCCCTAAGTGAAGATTATGTCTGGTCACTAATTACTACGGACAAACTAAAGATTACGACCAAAGACTTTAAAATAGTAGACCCGTCAGAGTTTAGAAGAGTCAGAAGCGGGAAACAGGATGATAGGTCTCCACTCCAACAGTCACAATCCAAGTATAAGAAATAATGGACAATAGACAAACAGTAAGAACTTTAAGAATAATACAACACAACGTAAGAAACTGGAAGACCGAGAGAATTAACCTAAGTAATATATATCAAGAAATTGACCCTGACATTATACTAATAAACAGTCACGGTGAGACAGAAAACAACAACATAAAACTCTTTAACTGTTATGTAAACCAAAGAAATAAATCGGGCGAGAAAAATGACGGAGTAGCTATAGCGGTTAAAAAAAACTTAAAATTTAAACTAATTGATGACTTCCAGGATGAATTTCTAGCAATAAAAATAAATACAACTCAAGGAGACGTAATTATTGCTACTACTTATCTGCCACCGAGACGACCCTACTTACCTATAGAAGACCTATTAAAATTGGCTAACAATAGTCATCCGATGTACATCTTAGGTGACTTTAACGCCAGACATAGGATCTTTGACAATACAAATAATAACGTCGTGGGAAACGCCCTTAATCAATTAATAAATTTAGGGAAAATCAACCATCTGGGTCCTAACTTTCCAACCTGGAGAAATCACAATACACAATCGACACCAGACAAAATTTTAACCAACAACAAAGCCTTTTTCAATTACCATATAATACAGGGACCTCTTACAGGCAGTGACCATCTGCCAATTATACTAACACTGTCAACAAGCCCCATACAGATACCAATAAAAAAGAGACTGAAAATGAGTAAAACAGACTGGGACAGCTTCAAAGACGACTTAAGTAATCACCACTCGATTAACCTACAAGGGAAAACAACAGAAGATATAGACTCAGAAATGGACAGACTGCACTCAGCAATAAAAAACATCTATAACCAAACACACTCCTACTTCACACTTTAGAACATTACCCAACAACAGACTACCAGAAGAAGTTAAATTAATCCAGACCTATTGCAATGAAATAAACAGGTATATGGAAAGACACGGCAGTAACAGATGGCTATATACGACACAGATAGCACTACT
>NW_024721213.1:12500-15619 GCF_018991925.1 Homarus americanus | reverse complement strand
CGATGGTCCTGGTCTTGATGGCACTATGATGGCACTCACACAGGAAGTAAATATCGGATGATCTTTATCCCGATGTCTTGGTTAAGATGGCACCACTGACCTTAAGTGACCTCTAGTGCCACCAGTAGGCAGTTCTGGTTGCACTCGTCTTGGCCTTCCTCTTTGTTGGCACTCACCCCACTGTTCCTTATCACCTGTAGATTAGACACCCTAACGCTACCTGGGATGGGTTAGGGCAGGTGATATTACTTTTAAATTATCTTTACATTGTTAGGTTAAGTCAGGTCAGATTAGATTAGGTTAGGTAAGGTCAGGTCAGGTTAGACTAGGTCAGGTTAGATTAGGTTAGGACAGGGTAAGTTAGGTTAGCGTCAGAATGTTTGGTCAATAGATGAAAGTTTTTTAATAATAACAATTGTAGTTAATCCGGCAGCACCCGGGTAGTCTACTGTGCGTTAATTCTTCCTCCTGGTTAATGGAGAGAGAGAGAGAGAGAGAGAGAGAGAGAGAGAGAGAGAGAGAGAGAGGAGACGTGTTGCTATGCTGACGTGCAGTGAGAGAAATTGAGGTGCCCTGACATGAGAAGAAGGAGGAGGTGAGATGCACTGAGGTGGGAAGTGAGGGACATTACTACCACCACTAGCTGTCGATAGCGCCTGGCGTTCATGTCCTCTCAGTAGTGGCACTTTTATACAATATTCGCCAGACGCAACGCTCACTCCACCTTGTGCCACCATCACCTCTTGAGGTTACCTCATAATATTCTCCTTGTTACCTCTTGGCTGGTGTTGTGGATAATGGTGTTGTGGTGGTGGTGGTGATGGTGTTGTGGGTGATGATGTTGTGGTGGTGGTGTTGGTGGTGGTGTTGTGGGTTGTGATGTTGGTGATGGTGTTGGTGGTGATGTTGTGGGTGATAGGTTAGGTTAGGTTAGGTTATGTTATGAGCTGTGAGTGGGTCGTGCCTCCAGCCTGGCATTCCTCACGAGACTCCATCTTATATTCAGACGGAAAGACACTTCATTGAATATTCTCTACGTCTTTTGTTTTTTTTTGGTAAATCTGGTTTATGTTAAGGTGATTTACATAAACGTATCAGAGACCCGGGAAGTGAGGGAGGTTATACTGTGAATTCTGGTAGTAGTGAAGACACAGTGAGTCAGGAGGTGTGGGGGTCCTGTCGCATTATATTATATAATGTGGAAGGTCTATCACAGAGTTTACATGCCGAGTGTCCCGTTATAGATACGATCCTAATCAACCTTAACCTAACCTAACCATACTATACCTAACCTAACTTAACCTAACCATACTATACCTAACCTAACCTAACCAAACCATACTATACCTAACCTAACCATACTATACCTAACATACTATACCTAACAATACTATACCTAACCTAACCTAACCATATACCTAACCATACTATACCTAACCTAACCATACTATACCTAACCTAACCTAGCAACCTAACCATACTTTATGCCTAACCTAACCTAACCATACTATACCTAACCTACCTACCATCTATACTAACCTAACCATTATGCCTAGCCTAACCTAACCATTACCTAGCCTCCTGACCTACTTACCTAACCTAGCCAGCCATACTACCTACCTAACCATGCTATGCCTAACCATGCTATGCCTAACCACTTTGTCCTACTGCCTAACCGTTGCTAGCCTCAAACCATGCTATGCCTGCCTCCTACCTGCTGCCTCCTCCATGCCTAGCCTACCTAACCATACTATATCCTAACCTAGCCATGCTTAGCCTAGCCTAACCATGCTATGCCTAACCTAACCTGGCCTACTTTATGCCTACCTAACCTAACCATGCTATGCCTGACCTACAGCCATACTATGCCTGACCTGGCCAGCATTGCTATGCCTGACCTGACCTAACCATACTGTGCCTACCTACCATCTATGCCTATCCACATGCCTCCTATTTACCTACCTACCATACTATACCTAACCTAACCAAACTTAACCTAACCTAACCATACTATACCTAACCTAACCTAACTTCACCTCACTATACTTAACCTAACCTAACCTAACCAAGAGGCCTCTCTGTGTGGCCCTAGTGATTAATGTAACGTAATATAAACGTTTAATAAATTGGTCTTGATGTCCAGATGAGCTTTACAGTGAAACCTCTATTTACCGGACTATATGTAGAGAAAAGTCCCTTATATCGAGGGTCTTTTAGATGTGAAACTTCCTCTCTAACGAAACTATATAGAGATGAAAGTCCGTTATATCGAGGGAGCATCAGATCAATGTAACCCCCGTCTAATGGATTATATAATAAAGTCCGTTATATCGAGGGATCATCAGATGTGTAACCCCCGTCTAATGGATTATATAATAAAGTCCGTTATATCGAGGTTTCACTGTATCATCGTTCCCCAGATGATGACGGAGGTTCATTTTACCGGCAGGGAATAAAAAAAAATAGTTAATATCCGCGGCATCTATTAGGCGACGCTGAGTGAACCTTTCTCAGTTTATTTTCCTACTGGGCACCGGCTGCTGCCATTCACAACCTCTCCTTTAGTTTAAATGCATCATTACCATTGATCCCGGAGCTGTTCCTCATGGTAATTTACCCTTGAGATGACACCAAGAACCTCCATCTGCAGCGCGAGGGAAATTTTCTTCGAGGCTTGAGGGTGTGTGCCTCTATCTCAGTCGCCATCTTGACAGCTTGGCCGTGGGGAGGGAGAGGTTTGGTCAGTAATGAGAGAAGTAATGCCAGGGAGTAACACCGGGAAGTAACACCGGGAAGTAACACAGGGAAGTAACACCAGGAGGACTAACTATTAAGACTTAAACTGTTAACTGTCGGGTCACTCATAACAGCAGTAAACACGAGTATGAGAACTTGTGGCGCACGTGAACCAAGACGCGGTGAATATATATAAAACTCTTGTGTACGAAGATTAAATTAATTGCCACTAATTAAAGGAGTGATTAACTTACACTACAACTGGACAGACAAACATACAGCAGGACGTACTGAGGAAGGAAGTGACAAGTAAAGGTTGTGGCGACTAATGTGAGATAATATAGAAGACGTAATGAGGCTTCAGGCCACTAATAAGCGGAGTA
>NW_024721212.1:0-12441 GCF_018991925.1 Homarus americanus | reverse complement strand
GCACTGCAAATCATGTAACCATAGTACTGGTCAGTACTCAGGTCGTCAATGACAGTATGTGCAAGCTCAACGAGTGGAGGGCCAACTGTGATTTTTTCAAAGCTCGGATTTATTTCTAACTCAGTGTCAGAGTCCAGCATCTTGCCAAGAGGACCAGACCATCTGTTGTTTGAAAGAGTCTTGCCATCCAGCTCCTGGATCAGATGTTTGAGTGGCAACTCGTTGGTGTGGAGGTCACAAACAATCCAGACCAGCTTCCTCCCAATCTTCCGCTCTATCCACTGTATGAACCCCCCTTGCCACCCTGTGTTCGTGTTGGTGCTGTCCCCTCCAATGGCCTGCAGGGTCTGGTCTACGTTCCTCTCTCTGAGCCAGTTCCACAATGTGTCTGCCACTATCTCAGCTGGTTTCCTGATGTCATCTTTCTCTGGAGTGAAATGCCACAAATACTTCCCTCCTGGTTCACTGCAGCAGGAGTAGTGTTTCTCCTTCACCATGGCAGGGAACAACTTGTCAGAATCTCAAACTTTCATGAACACTTTAGTGTCATCCCTTCTCCCATCAAAGAACAAACAATTGATTCCATTTTCTCTTATCCCCTTATCAAACTCCTCTTCTAGGTTACTGACAAGTTTCTCCTGAGCTCTCCTTACTTTGTTATGATCTGTCACCAGGTGAACATCATCAGGTGTTATCAAACCACCGTCAATCCAGGCAGCTGTTGCTATCTCTGCAGTTTCTCTGAGACCAGTGTGGTGTCGCATGCTGGCCAGAGCTATGCTCGGGATATCTTTCCTATTTCGAATCTTATGCCTGGAAGGTTTTGGATCATTATTTTCTGGGTTAGGGACAAAGTCACCATTCTCCTGGTCAGCACTCGGATCAGCCATGGGGAAGTCATTAAACTCTGAATCAACAGCTCAATCATCGGCCTTTTTTTACCTCACCCTGGGCCTTCTCAAGTCTCTTTTCTCAGCAACTCTTCTCCTCTTCTGTCTCTCTGTGGCAGCCTCCCTGTCTCTTGGACTCCAGGAATATCTTGGCTAGAAATCATAGAGCCCCTATACTTGATCTTCTCTCTCTGTGCTTTGACAAATGTAGTTCGATCTGGGAATCTTCAGTTCACGCTTGCAAATACAGGAGATGTGGGCCTCGGATTTACAGTCGTCGCATCCAAACTCAGGATGAGAACAATTGGGCACTTGCAAGTAATTATTCCATCTTTGGTCCAGTTGCTTGGCAGCTGTCCTTAACTGCAAGTTTTTTCCTCCCAAGAGATATCTCTTGCCTTTTCTATTTAGCTGTATGATCTCTCACTAATCTTCTTCTGACTTGTTATGACTGGAGCTTGAACTGAGCGTTAGCCAGGTGTACTGTGCCAAGACAGCTTTGGTCATATCACTGGCAATGTCTTTGTTTGTGTAAGTTCTTTGGTTCTTTTCACTAATTTGCCTGATTAAAACACCGTATCTCAAAGCATCTCTCAATGTAGGCAACTCCGACTTCAGGAGCTCTCTCCCAGACCCAAGATAGTAACTGAGATGGCTGGATTTTTGGTTCCTCGTCCTGACACAAGCAGCCATCGCAAATATTATCAACTTATAAATGCATCAGAATCTGAAACAGAAAAAATATTGTTAGTTGGGTTGTTAAAGAATGAAAGTCAGAAAGCAATGTTCACTATTTGGTGTAATGCACTAATGCTGTGTACGTTAGATTTTCGATAAATTTCACCTTCTAAAATTTACCTGTAAAGGTTGCAAAATATTGAAACTGAAACTATTTTTCTGTTTATATACACTAAATTTACCAAAAATTGATGGGCCATTAGTTTTAGCTGATCTTCCTCCTACTTATTTTTACCCCTGTTATAGTATACTTTGGGCTGTTCTGAACATATTTCACAGCTGATTTTCCGAAATATATGCTGCTGTCACTGGCTTGTTTATTCCGGAGACATTGATTATACTTTGAGTATGTTGATATGCTTTGTTACCAGTCAAGGAATATGCTGATATGTTCTGATACTTCTCAGTGATTACCCTGATATACTTAGATACCTGACAGTATTTATTGGAGTATAGTGTCGTATACTCTGATGTCATTCTAGTGATATGCTGATGAGCTGACATACCGCTTTATGTAACTGTGATATATTGAATCATATACATCCATTCCTCACACTTAATATATATGATATTCTAAACAATGCTGATATTATTTATGTTATACCCTGATTATATACTAACATACTACAGTGTCATTTATAGTGTATGATAGTATACATTGGGGGGTATACTTTGAGGTTATTTAGAGAATATGATGGCAATCGGTGATATACTCTGATGCCATATTTGGTATAAACAGATATATTGATATAATTTATATAATATACCGATAGATATAACTAAATATCTGTAAAGTAAATCCTGTACTTTTTGATATACCATTCAGGGTGGAGGTATGCTAATATACCACGATAGCACCCGTCTCTCAGCGCTAATATACCCTGATGGCACACTTAACATCCTGGCGCCGGTCGTGGGGTATACTGATATGCTAAAGTCTTCTTCATCTTCTAATATCTCGACTTCAGCTTCGTAAACTGTTATTACTTAAACGTATTTAATGCTCGTTTACGTAACTTTTTGGTAAAATAATTGAATGTATATCCGGGATTCTTCTGTTTCTTTGTCCATCTGATGTTTACGTCCATGTTGAGGAGAACCACTTAGCAGGGCTCGCATTTTCCCATAATGTGTTACCTCAAGTTCCATAATTTGCACTTAGTGAAGCCACGATATCCCGCGTTATGTTGCCCGTCTTACTTCCTTCTGGGTTATGTGTCTTAAGTTGGTGAAAAAATTAAATTAAGGCTGAATTATTGTTAAATGTTAAGGTATTATAGTACTTGTCTGTCGTGTTGTTAATATAACATAGTTTCACCAGCAGTATGTACTCAAGAGCTTATTAACATCGTTGACGAGTCAGAGCCGCAACACTGAACCAATCTATATGAACATTAACACAAAAAATAAATTGTTACATTACATCGACTATCAAGACATAACTTACAATACAAATTAATAAATAATTGTACCAGGCAGATAAAAATATTAGTTACAAAAAATTATGAAAATAGTCTTAATGTTCACGCCAGAACTTACCCCATAACAAAAGCCATACAACATTTTCCCAGTTAAGACTTCGTTAAATACAATCTCAAACTCCTTCTCAGAAACTGTGTGTTGGTGGTGTGCCACGTGTGGTGTGTGTGTGTGTGTGTGTGTGTGTGTGTGTGTGACAGCACCTTTGATTTATACAAATATTCACCCAAATGAATAACACCAAGTAATTCACCATGTTATTCACGACTCTTAGATCACTTGGCTTGCGTCTCTCAAAAGGTCGAGCCAGGGTCAGCTGATTCAGTAAACACCGCTCACATTAATAGGGACCTGCCACACTTTGCCATAAACAGATAAATTGTACCGGGAATTTTCCCCCCACACACTCATCATTGTCACTTTATGTAACTTGCTGACAAAACCCATGACCCTTCAGGCCTTTTACGCCCTTAATGCATGAGTCATAAAGGCAAGCATGAACTCCGCATGCTTCCCAGTTGGGCACTGTAAACGCTTCTGCGCTTCACCTTGCACAGGATGTAAGGGGGTGCCCAATAAACTAGCCCCCTCGTGGGCAATCTGTAATCACTACCACTGTCTCGCGGCCCAGAGTAGTAGTTGGACATATCACTAGACAGGGAAATTCACACTTAACACAAGTGTTATCTCAAGGTCATATTCACAACACTTCCCTGGACAGAATTCATAATTTATTTTCTCATATTACATCTGTGTGTATACCTGCTACTAGATAAACAGAAAATGCCAAGAAGTGTTTACATCAAGCGCTGCCACTTAAGAGTTCCAAGAACTAAATTAAAACAATTAGTGTGTGTGTGTGCATGGTGTGAGTGTGCATGGTGTGTGTGTGTGTGTGAGTGTGCATGGTGTGTGTGTGTGCATTGTGTGTGTGTGTTTGTGTGTATATGGTGTGTGTTTGTTTGTTTGTATGGTGTGTGCATGGTGTGTGTGTGTGTGTGTATGTGTGTATGGTGTGTGTATGTGTATGGTGTGTGTATGTATGGTGTGTGTGTGTGTGTGTGTGTGTGTATGTGTGTGTATGGTTTGTGCATGTACGGTGTGTGTATGGGTGTGTGTGATTATGCATGGTGAGTGTGTGACTGTGTATGGGGTGAGTGTGTGTGTGTGTGTGTGTTTCCATTGCCATGAGGATATCATACAATTCTTAAAGCACTGGTCACATGGGCGCATTTTTTTTTAGCAATTTCTTGCCGGAAAGTTATTTCGAGCAATTTTCGAGAAATTCGAGCAAGTTTTTGAAGCATTTTTATTGACAATCATGATAGTCAATTTCTTGACTATTTCGAGCAAGATTATCGGTTCAAAACCCGGTTAATACCATATTTAATGACACGAAGCTTATTTATCGAGTATTTACCTTGGCTATATATAACATAGATCAATAACATTATGTATAAAATGCACAAACAGTTTTTACGACACACTGAGTTTATTATTTGGGTGGTGTTTTGGCGTGTTTGTTTACAAAACACAAGCCCATACAGCCGGTCATTCTCCACACACTAACAACCCTCCCTACTGTAACTACGATAGTTGAACCAGTCTATATTAAACACTCGTTCCTCCTCCTCGCCAGCCACTTACGAGTCCCCAATAGTTTTTCTTCGCTTTCTCTCATTTCTTTTAATAATAACAATAATACCAAGGATAGCTGCTGCGTCGTCTGCATTGTTGTTGTGATGTTCCGTCTCCCTTCTACTCGCACAGCGGCGTTAACTTTTTTTTCTTGCTGTAGTAACTGAACCAGGAGCCACTCGTGTGACCACATTTGGAAGAAATTACTCGTAATTTCTTGCTCCAAATTAATTGCTCATCAAAGGGATCGTGTGACCGTAACTTAAGTCACCCTTTAAGAAAAACTGTAAATACTGATTCACAAAACTTAAGGATAATTTCTGACTTGGAACCATCAGTGTAATGCAGAAAACAGTTATTGTATTCTAAAACCTACCCAAGAAATCTTTTACCCACTTACGATATAATTCTTTTCTATTCCATCAATAGATGTTATTTTACTTTTTATACGTATTTTTATTTTAGTAATTTATAAACTATTTTCTTTATATACTTCATTACCTTTTAGTGTAATGAAGAGAATGAATTACAGAAGGTTTTTATAATTATATTGCGAACAATATTTTTCCTCGCAATAAATAAACAATAACGATGATCTTGTTTACAATATGGAGCTTGATGTCTTACTCCATGTTCGTTTATTACATTTTCTGCCATACCCGACTGTTCTTTTCTTTCTTATGGTGAAGGTTTTTGACAATTGATATATATATAAAGTTGAGTTAAGAATAATGACTCTGATATTATAGCCATTAGGTCCTGAATAATAAGTGGTGTCTAAGTGAACAAATGTATGATGTCTTCAATTACCAGCGTAGTGTGGGGTAACAGTGGGGGTAGAAGCGAAGGGTAGGAGTGAAGGGTGGGAGTAAGGCGTGGGAGTAAGGGGTGGGAGTAAGGGGTGGGAGTAAGAGGTGGGAGTAAGGGGTGGGAGTAAGGCGTGGGAGTAAGGGTGGGAGTAAGGGGTAGGTAAAAAATTGGGGTAAGGGGTGGGAGTGAGGGATGGAGTAATGGGTGGGGAGTAAAGGGGTGGGAGTAAGGGTGGGAGTCAAGGGGTGGGAGTAAGGGGTGGGAGTAAGGCGTGGGAGTAAGGCGTGGGAGTAGGGCGTGGGAGTAAGGGGTGGGAGTAAGGGGTGGGAGTAAGGGGTGGGAGTAAGGGGTGGGAGTAAGGCGTGGGAGTAAGGCGTGGGAGTAAGGGGTGGGAGTAAGGGTGGGAGTAAGGGGTGGGAGTAAGGGGTAGGAGTAAGGGGTAGGAGTAAGGGGTGGGAGTAAGGGGGTGGGAGTAAGTGGTGGGAGTAAGGGGTGGGAGTAAGGCATGGGAGTAAGGCGTGGGAGTAAGGGTGGGAGTTAGGGGTGTGAGTAAGGGGTGGGGTGGGGTGGGAGTGAGGTGGGGTTGGGATGAGGTTGGGGTGGGGTGGGGATGGGGCGTGGGGAGTGGGGTTGGGGTGGGGTTGGGAGTGGGGTTGGTGGGGGTAGAGATGAGAGTTGGGGAGTGGGGTGGGGATGAGGTTGGGGATGGTGGGCGTGGAAGTAGGGTGGGATTAAGGGGAGTTGGGATTAAGAGTTGGGGTGGGGTGGGAGTAGGGGGGTGGGGGTGAGACGGCAGTAAGGGGTGGCAGTAAGGGGTAGGAGTAAGGGGTGGGAGCAAGGGGTACGAGTAAGAGGGTGGAAGCAAGGGGTGGAAGCAAGGGGTGGGAGTAAGGGGTATGAGTAAGTGGTAGGAGTAAGTGGTAGGAGTAAGGGGTAGAAGTAAGGGGTAGAAGTAAGGGGTAGGAGTAAGGGGTAGAAGTAAGGGGTAGAAGGAAGGGGTGGGAGCAAGGGGTGGGAATAAGGGGTGGGAATAAGGGGTGGGATTAAGGGGTGGGAGTAAGGGGTAGGAGTAAGGGGTAGGAGTGACGAGTAAGAATGTGGGACAAGAGGGAGGGGTAGCAGTGGGGGGTAGGGTTAGGTTACAAACTTCTATTTACTTCAACATCTGTATCCTGCTGGTGATGTTCTCTCTCTAAACAATTTATAAAATAAATAAATAAATGGTCAGGTGTAAATGGTGAGAGTATTTAACAGAGTAATACTGAGGTATTACAAGAAAGAACTAAAAACTGTCCACTGTGTGTATCAACATTTTATAAAAGTATTTGTGAAGCTGTAAAATACTTAGATATAAATTTTAATTCAACTCTGTAATAAAAATAATTGCAATAATGAATCTAAACAAGAAATGAACTGGGTGAAAAAAATCTACAAAATACTAAAAATATAAAAAAGAAGAATTCCAGTAAAACCTGAATCATTGTAATAAACATTATTAAACTTTTAGTTGTTATGACCTAAAACAAACAAGGAAGACTCGTCTAGATTTTCGCTCTGTGAATTAACTCCTTGGATCGCTTTTGGGCAAGAGGGGAGTTACTCCGACTTATTCCGTGAAAATATTCCCAACTGTCCATAGAATCCGTTACAGTTTCCTTTATAGTAAGTGACTCACAAATAATTAATATTCCCATTCACCAATACTTTATTATATCAGAGAACAGTGCAGAGATAAGCTGGCCAATGAGCGATGGTCAAAGATAATACAGATTTAATACTGGATTGATAAGTACAGCTATAGTGATTTGTTTCATGTTACAGTAATAATAAACTTTATCAAATGTTATAACTACCAAAGTGTTATTTTCGTGATCGATACCCTGCTGCCAGGATTATAACATCGTTTAAAAGTTCAGTAAAAATATCATGCAGATTAAAACCTAACCTAGTGTATCGTAACCTAACTTAGCCTTTCCTAAGCTAACTTAGACTATCCTAAACTAGCCGAACCTATCCTAATCACACCAAACCTAACCTATCCTAAATTTATATATCATCAACAGATTTATAGATATGCTGGAGAAATAATTATCAAAAGTTTGTTGTCTCTGCAAATGTATTTTTAAAAAAAGAAAATGAAATTAAAACTTTCTAGAGAACTCAATTGTGTCATGAGCGTTGCGGCTTGGTTAGGTTAGGTAACATTAGGTTAGGTTAGATAAGGTAAGGTAAGATTAGGTAAGGTGAGGTAGTGTTAGGGTTAAATACATTTTACTAATTTTGCATCAAAATAATCACGACTGAAGGTATCGGATAAAAAACCTCTGAATATAATTCTTTTTCTGAGAAAAAAATTTCTTTACCACTTATTTTTTGCCCCACTTTTTTTATTAAGTTTGATGAACTTAGATTAGGTTAGGTATTATTTAACTCTGAGTCATGGTTACTTATTGGATACTTGGCAGAATAACTTGTTATAACTTGGTCCTAACAAAGGCGGAGTCTAAGCAAAAATGTTCACTTGACCTCATATTTGGATTTCATTACTGAAGGATATTTACAGCTATACCACATTAATAAGGTCTATCTGCAAGTTTATTCAGTCATAAAAAAAAAATATACCCTAAATGTGGACAATAAAAATCTTCTATTTTGGTACAAATTACTTGAAAAGTTGTAAGAAGACAAAAGCTGCATCTCTTCCATAAAGCGAGAAATAGAACAGCCAAGCCTCTTCTTGTCATAAAAAAAACTAATATTGTATTTTAGTATGTTGATGTACAAAACATTTCTTCATTATTCTATGATAAAACAAGTCTAACAAGCATTATTAAAACATATATTATTAATTTTTTTTCATGCATCCGGAAATAGCGACTACTATATCCAGGTTGATCGTGTTGAGGTCCTGTAAGTTACAGGCTAGATTACGAGCTCACTTACGGAGTTCGATGCCAAATATTTGTTTTGAGAATCCCGATCGGAGACTGCAAGTCCAGTTACTTGGTAAACAAGTAGATACAGTGAAATAAACTGCTGTACCTAAATATTATGTAACTCAAAATATATTCCCAAAACAGCACGTTTACAGATGAAAATAAAAAAAAGCATAAATAATACAAACAAAATCAATTAATATGTTTTTTTATTACAGTATTTTTAAATATCAGAAGCGTAGGTTCAGCGCTTCTTTTGTGTCTTTTTCCCGGTGAAGATGTAGTCTCCCCATGGCAGGTACTGGTCCTTTTGTACACGGCAGAAAGTGGTAGTTTCCTTCTTCTTCTTGTTGTTTTGGGTCTTGTTGTTTTGGGTCTTAGTGTGTTTTGTGGTCTGCAGTTTGTTAGATCGGGGGCCCTTCTCCTTCATCTAGCAAGGCTTCACCTCCACCTTAGTCACCTTCGATACAGTGCGTCGGAACACCATTGTGATGTACTGACACTAACAGCTCTCTCACTGAGGTCAAATCAAAATTTGACCATACAGAAAGAATTACGGTTTAATAAGGTTGGAATTTAAAGAAATTGACAACAAAATAAAGCTCTGTTTATCACTATAGTAAAGAGGGATGGTGTTTGTAAAGATGATGGATGGTGTTATAATATGTAGTGATGATGGATGGTGTTATATGTAGTGATGAAGGATGGCGTTATATTGTAGTAATGATGGATGGTGTTATATGTAGTGATGATAAGAGGGTAATATATGTAGTGATGATGGATGGTGATATATATATATATATATATTGATGATGCATGATGTTATATGTAGTGATGATGGTTGGTGTTATATGTAGTGATGCTGGATGGTGTTATATGTAGTGATGATGGACAGAGTTATATGTAGTGATGATGGATGATGTTATATGTAGTGATGATGGGTGGTGTTATATGTAGTGATGTTGGATGGTGTTATATGTAGTGATGATGGATGATATTATATGTAGTGATGATAGGATGGTTCTATATGTAGTGATGATGGATGGTGTTATATGTAGTGATGATGGATGATGTTATATGTAGTGATGATAGGTTGGTTTTATATGTAGTGATGATGGATGGTGTTATATGTAGTGATGATGGATGGAGTTATATGTAGTGATGATGGATGATGTTATATGTAGTGATGATGGTTGGTGTTATATGTAATGATGTCGGATGGTGTTATATGTCGTGATGGATGGTTCTATATGTAGTGATGGTGGATGGTGTTATATGTAGTGATGATGGATCGTGTTATATGTAGTGATGATGGATAGTATTATATGTAGTGATGATGATGGATGGTGTTATAAGTAGTGATGATGGATGTTATATGTAGTGATGAAGGATGGTGTTAGTGAAGATTGTGAAGTGAGATGTAGTGAAGATTGTGAAGTGAGATGTAGTGAAGATTGTGAAGTCAGATGTGGTGAAGATTGTGAAGTGAGATGTAGTGAAGATTGCGAAGTGAGATGTAGTGAAGATTGTGAAGTTAGATGTAATGAAGATTGTGAAGTGAGATGTAGTGAAGATTGTGAAGTGAGATGTAGTGAAGATTGTGAAGTGAGATGTAGTGAAGATTGTGAAGTGAGATGTAGTGAAGATTGTGAAGTGGGATGTAGTGAAGATTGTGAAGTGAGATGTAGTGAAGATTGTGAAGTGAGATGTAGTGGAGATTGTGAAGTGAGATGTAGTGAAGATTGTGAAGTGAGATGTAGTGAAGATTGTGAAGTGAGATGTAGTGAAGATTGTGGTGGGATGTGGTGAAGTTGTGGTAGGGATGTGGGTGAAGTTGTGAGAGGTAGTTCATGGTGGGAAAGTTGAGTGGGATGTAGTGAGATGTGAGTGGGATGTAGTGAAGTTGAGTGGGATGTAGTGAATGTAGTGAAGATTGTGAAGTGACATGTAGTGAAGATTGTGAAGTGAGATGTAGTGAAGATTGTGAAGTGAGATGTAGTGAATTTTGTGAAGTGAGATGTAGTAAAGATTGTGAAGTGAGATATGGTGAAGATTGTGAAGTGAGATGTAGTGAAAGATTGTGAAGTGAGATGTAGTGAAGATTGTGAAGTGAGATGTATTGAAGATTGTGAAGTGAGATGTAGTGAAGATTGTGAAGTGAGATGTAGTGAAGTTTGTGAAGTGAGATGTAGTGAAGATTGTGAAGTGAGATGTAGTGAAGATTGTGAAGTGAGATGTAGTGAAGATTGTGAAGTGAGATGTAGTGAAGATTGTGAAGTGAGATGTAGTGAAGATTGTGAAGTGAGATGTAGTGAAGATTGTAAAGTGAGATGTAGTGAAGATTGTGAAGTGAGATGTAGTGAAGATTGTGAAGGGAGATGTAGTGAAGATTGTGAAGTGAGATGTAGTGAAGATTGTGAAGTGAGATGCAGTGAAGATTGTGAAGTGAGATGTAGTGAAGATTGTGAAGTGAGATGCAGTGAAGATTGTGAAGTGAGATGTAGTGAAGATTGTGAAGTGAGATGTAGTGAAGATTGTGTAGTGAGATGTAGTGAAGATTGTGAAGTGGGATGTAGTGAAGATTGTGAAGTGAGATGTAGTGAAGATTGTGAAGTGAGATGTAGTGAAGATTGTGAAGTGAGATGTAGTGAAGATTGTGAAGTGAGATGTGGTAAAGATTATGAAGTGAGATGTGGTGAAGATTGTGAAGTGAGATGTGGTGATGATTGTGAAGTGAGATGTGGTGAAGATTGTGAAGTGAGATATGGTGAAGATTGTGAAGTGAGATGTAGTGAAGATGTGAAGTGAGATGTAGTGAAGATTGTGAAGTGAGATGTAGTGAAGGTTGTTAAGTGAGATGTAGTGAAGATTGTGTTGTGAGATGTAGTGAAGATTGTGAAGTGAGATGTAGTGAAGATTGTGAAGTGAGATGTAGTGAAGATTGTGAAGTGAGATGTAGTGAAGATTGTGAAGTGAAATGTAGTGAAGATTGTGAGGTGAGATGTAGTAAAGATTGTGAGGTGAACATAAGAACATAAGAACATAAGAAAGTGGGATACTGCAGGAGGCCGACTGGCCCATACAGGGCAGATCTCTTTCACACCCATCCCAGCACTTCCATGTGCCTATCCAACTTCGTCTTGAAGCTCCCTAGCGTCCCCGATCCTACTATAGCACTCGGTAGCCTATTCCACATATCCACAACTCTATTACCAAACCAGTGCTTGCCTATATCCTTTCTGAATCCGAATTTATCTAATTTAAGTCATTTGTTCTAGTTATTTCTTGAGCATATCGAGCTCTCAGAACATCTTCCATTTTCCACCCCTGTTAATCCCACTCTCACCCACTTGTACACCTTATCATATCTCCTAATTTCTTGTTTCCTCTAATGAATGTAAGCTCAAGCTTTTTCAGTCTTTCTCTTATGGATGGAAGGTTTCTCAATAGACATGGACTGCTTTTGTCATTCTCTTTGTACTCTTCCGGTGGTAATCTTATGTCCATTCTATAAGGATTAACAGAACTGAACCGCATAATCCATGTGTGGCCTCACTAATGCTAGGTAAAGTTTCAAGATAACGTCAGCAGTTCTGTTACTCACAGACCTAGATATGAACCCAAGAATCCTGTTTGCCTTGTTGCGAACGCTAATACATTGTTTTCTAGGTTTCAAGTCGTTGCTAACAAATACACCTTTATTTTTTCACAAACTGAGTTTTCTATTTCCGTGTTACCTAGTTTATACTTAACGTTTGTATTCGTCTTCCCTATCTGTAGTACCTTGCATTTATCACTATTAAAATTCATTTGCCAGTCTACTGACCACTCATGTAAGGTATCTAGATCTCTTTGAAGGTGTTCAAAGTCACTGTCTGAATTTATCACTCTCCCCATTTTGGTATCATCTGCAAATTTACTAATCCTACTAGTTATGCCTAAATCAAGAT